>NC_092778.1:17320617-17620617 GCF_047496795.1 Chiloscyllium punctatum
TCATCCAATCCATATCACTCCAACCATCCAATGTGCAGCGACCTGCTGGAATGTGTCCTTTTTCTGCAGTCACATGATAACACCCTCCTCTCCAATCACATCTCCCCGTTGCCTGGTTGATAATTGCAACGAAACGTGCTTTTTTGTGAAAAACAAAAACTGCGTCCGCAGGGGGGGAAACTTCTCTTTCTCTGGCCATTGATGCGGATCTGGAGGATGCGTTTAGTACTCTCAGTATAACAAAATAAACACAACACAGAAACACATGGAAATGCAATAGAATGGGATTCTATTGAGTACAATAGGGCTGCAGTGAATGCTTTGAACTGTGGTAGATTGCACTAGAAGCCTGGTGAAAGTGTTACCTTCTTTTATTTTCTACTTATTCACTGAAGGTAATGCTTAACTTTCATAACTTTGTTTTTTTTGTGCTGAGGTACCTTTGTACTTAAGTTGACACTGTGTGTGGCAACATTACATATGTCTCACTGTACCCCTGCACATTTGTACTTGAGGACATGTGATAGTAAAATATCTAAATCGAAATTGAAGGCTTTTTTGGCAGAAAAAGCTACCTTTCCAAACAAACAGTCCTTATCTTTGTTGGAACTTAAGGATAGCAGACTTGTCATCCTCTATAAGCTGTTATGCAATTCAATAAGATCTTGACTGATATGTATTTTATTTCAATTGACCTGCTTTGATTCTTTAATAACCTTACTGATAAAAATCTCTGGTTCTACATTGTTAATTCATCCAGACTCAACAGAGACAAAGAATCCTGGAAAGCAATTAGAGCGCATTTTGCTCTTCTCCACATTTTCAAACAAAAAAAAATGCTTTTGGACTGAATTGATTTTTAAAAAATCACAGCTGCTCCTTTATTGAGGTATTTTAGGTGTTGGAGGTGATTTCCTCAAATTCCAGAAGCAGCAATTACTGTTTCATATGCTGTTGCATTGTTTTGAAACTTTGGGAAAAAAAGTCAGAACAACAGCAGTCTTAAAAGGGAGAAGAGCAGACAAAGGAAGCACATGGTGAGGACAGTGCAGGAGAGAGAGAGAAAGAAACTGACACTACAGTTTCGGAGTGCATCTGGGAAAATTAACAAACAGTGAAATTCGTAACTAATCTTGGAGGAACTGTTTGGGCAAAGTTCACAGCACAGAAGCAGATAAGTGTATTGTTTTTAAGTGGGACCTACAGAAAGTCTGCCGTAGTGAGCAGAGTGGGTTCTTTCTTGATTATATGCATTTTGAGATATGTTTCTTGATTAATCTTAAAATATAAACCATAACCATTAATTTAACCTGGGGCAGTGTTTTGTAGAGGAATAAGACGGTGTTATTTTCTGGGTATGTAGATTGTGATGGAGCAAAAATGGCCTTTAGTAGGGTGATATGCACTTCTTGTCAGATGTGGGAGTTTAAAGAGAGTTTAAGGGTTATATCTGCAACAAATGCTGTTGGTTGCCAATCTTATCAGATCGAATGGATCGGCTAGAGGGACAGTTAGAAGCGATGAGGAATTTGCAACAGCAACAACATGTGATTGATGGCAGTTATCGGAAGGGGGGAAAGTCTCAGATACAGTCACATAGATGGGTTAACTCCAGGAAGGGTGAGAGAGGTAGACAGCTAGTGCAGGAACCTTCTGTGGCTATACCCATTTCAAACAAGTTTGCTGTTTTGGAAAATGTAGAGGGTGATGGATTCTCAGGGGATTGTAGCACGAATAGCCAGGTTTCTGGTATGGAGACTGGCTCTAATGCAATGAGGGGTAAGTCGGGTTCCAAGAGATCAATTGTGTTAGGGGACTCTCTAGTCTGAGGTACAGACGGATGTTTCTGTGACCAGCAGCGAAAAAGCAGAATGGTGTGTTGTTTCTCTGGTGCCAGAATCAAGGATGTCTCAGAGTGAGTGCAGAATGTTCTCACAGGGGAGAGGGGCCAGCAAGAGGTCATTATCCACATTGGAACCAACGACATAGGAGGGGAAAAGGTTGAGATTCTGAAAGGAGATTACAGAGAGTTAGGCAGGAATTTAAAAAGGATGTCCTCAAGGGTAGTAATATCTGGATTACTCCTAGTGCTACAAGCTAGTGAGGGCAGGAATAGGAGGAGAGAGCAGATGAATGTATGGCTGAGGAGCTGGTGTATGGGAGAAGGATTCACATTTTTGGACCAATAGAATCTCTTTTGGGGTAGAAGTGACCTGTACAAGAAGGACGATCTGCACCTAAATTGGAAGGGGACTAATATACTGGCAGGGAGATTTGCTAGAGCAGCTCAGGAGGATTTAAACTAGTAAGGTGGGGGGGGGGGGGGGGGAGGTGGGACCGAAAGAGATAGTGTGGGGAAAGACATCGATCTGAGACGGGTACAGTTGAGAACAGAAGTGAGTCAAACAGTCAGGGCAGGCAGGGACAAGGTAGGACTAATAAATTAAACTGCATTTATTTCAATGCAAGGGGCCTAACAGGGAAGGCAGATGAACTCAGGGCATGGGACTGGGATATCATAGCAATTACCAGAAACATGGCTCAGCGATGGGCAGGACTGGCAGCTTAATGTTCCAGGACACAAATGCTACAGGAAGGATAGAAAGAGAGGCAAGAGAGGAGGGGGAGTGGCATTTTTGATAAGGGATAGCATTACAGCTGTGCTGAGGGAGGATATTCCCAGAAATACATCCAGGGAAATTATTTGGGTGGAACTGAGAAATAAGAAAGGGATGATCACCTTATTGGGATTGTATTATAGACCCCCTAATAGTCAGAGGGAAATTGAGAAACAAACTTGTAAGGAGATCTTAGCTATCTGTAAGAATAATAGGGTAGTTATGGTGGGGGTTTTAACTTTCCAAACATAGACTGGGACTGCCATAGTGTTAAGGGTTTAGATGGAGAGGAATTTATTAAGTGTGTACAAGACAATTTTCTGATTCAGTATGTGGATGTACCTACCAGAGAAGGTGCAGAACTTGACCTACTCTTGGGAAATAAGGCAGGGCAGGTAACTGAGGTGTCAGTGGGGGAGCACTTTGGGGCCAGCGACCATAATTCTATTAGATTTAAAATAGTGAAGGAAAAGGATAGACCAGATCTAAAAGCAGAAGTTCTAAATTGGAGAAAGGCCAATTTTGACGGTATTAGGCAAGAACTTTCAAAAGCTGATTGAGGGCAGATGTTCGCAGGTAAAGGGACGGCTGGAAAATGGGAAGCCTTCAGAAATGAGATAACAAGAATCCAGAGAAAGTATATTCCTGTCAGGGTGAAAGGGAAGGCTGGTAGGTATAGGGAATGCTGGATGACTAAAGAAATTGAGGGTTTGGTTAAGAAAAAGGAGTCATGTGTAAATTATAGACAGGATAGATCGAGTGAATCCTTAGAAGAGTATAAAGGCAGCAGGAGTATACTTAAGAGGGAGATCAGGAGGGCAAAAAGGGGACATGAGATAGCTTTGGCAAATAGAACTAAGGAGAATCCAAAGAGTTTTTACAAATATATTAAGGACAAAAGGATAACTAGGGAGAGAATAGGGCCCCTCAAAGATCAGCAAGGCAGCCTTTGTGTGGAGTCACAGAAAATGGGGGAGATACTAAATGAGTAGTTTGCATCAGTATTTACTGTGGAAAAGGATATGGAAGGTATCGACTGTAGGGAACTAGATGGTGACATCTTGCAAAATGTCCAGATTACAGAGGAGGAAGTGCTGGATGTCTTGAATCGCATAAAGGTGGATAAATCCCCAGGACCTGATCAGGTGTACCTAGAACTCTGTGGGAAGCTAGGCAAGTGATTGCTGGGCCTCTTGCTGAGATATTTGTATCATTGATAGTCACAGGTGAGGTTCTGGAAGACTGGAGGTTGGCAAACATGGTGCCACTGTTTAAGAAGGGTGGTAAAGACAAGCCATGGAACTATAGACCGGTGAGCCTGACCTCGGTGGTGGGCAAGTTGTTGGAGGGAATCCTGAGGGACAGGATGTACGTGTATTTGGAAAGGCAAGGACTGATTCGGGATAGTCAACATGGCTTTGTGCGTGGGAAATCATGTCTCACAAACTTGATTGAGTTTTTTGAAGAAGTAACAAAAACGATTGATGAGGGTAAGGCGTTCAACAAGGTTTCCCATGGGAGACTGGTTAGCAAGGTTAGACCTCATGGAATATAGGGAGAACTAGCCACTTGGATACAGAACTGGCTCAAAGGTAGAAGACAGAGGGTGGTGGTGGAGGGTTGTTTTTCAGACTGGAGGCCTGTGACCAATGGAGTGCCACAAGAATCGGTGCTGGGTCCTCTACCTTTCATCATTTACATAAATGATTTGGATGCGAGCATAAGAGGTACAGTTAGTAAGTTTGCAGATGACACCAAAATTGGAGGTGTAGTGGACAGTGAAGGGGTTACCTCACATTACAACAGGATCTGGACCAGATGGGCCAGTGGGCTGAGACGTGGCAGATGGAGTTTAATTCAGATAAATGCGAGGTGCTGCATTTTGGGAAAGCAAATCTTAGCAGGACTTATACACTTAATGGTAAGGTCCTAGGGAGTGTTGTTGAACAAAAAGACCTTGGAGTGCAGGTTCATTGCTTCTTGAAAGTGGAGTCACAGGTAGATAGGATAGTGAAGAAGACCTTTGGTATGCTTTCCTTGATTGGTCAGAATATTGAGTACAGTAGTTGGGAGGTCATGTTGTGGCTGTACAGGACATTGGTTAGGCCACTGTTGAAATATTGCGAGCAATTCTGGTCTCCTTCCTATCGGAAAGATGTTGTGAAACTTGAAAGGGTTCAGAAAAGATTTACAAGGATGTTGCCAGGGTTGGAGGATCTGAGCTACAGGGAGAGGTTGAACAGGCTGGGTCTGTTTTCCCTGGAGCTTCGGAGGCTGAGGGGTGACCTTATAGAGGTTTACAAAATTATGAAGGTCATAGATAGGATAAATAGACAAAGTCTTTTCCCTGGGGTCGGGGAGTCCAGAACTAGAGGGCATAGGTTTAGGGTGAGAGGGGAAAGATATAAAAGAGACCTAACGGGCAACTTTTTCCACGCAGAGGGTGGTACGTGTATGGAATGAGCTGCCAGAAGATGTGGTGGAGGCTGGTACAATTGCAACATTTAAGATGCATTTGGATGGGTATATGAATAGGAAGGGTTTGGAGGGATATAGGCCTGGTGCTGGCAAGTGGGACTAGATTGGGTTGGGATATCTGGTTGGCATGGATTGGACCGAAGGGTTTGTTTCCATGCAGTACATCTCTATGACTCTATAACATTGTTCCCTTCCACAACTCAAAATGAGTTGGAGACAGGGATGTGACTGAACCCTCCCATTCGTTGCCTTGTAGTGTCCATATTCTGAGAGGTTTCTGAACTACTGAAGTGGCATTGATTTCCCATGTTTTGACATTAAAAATAAAGTCAATAAGGAAAAACTGTTTCCAGTGGCAATGTTCTTAGATGACATGGAAATAATATAATTGAGCAAAGAATGAAAGAGAGGGAAAATGAGGAGATGAATTTTATGGAGGTGTTACAACCTTAGAGTTTTATTGCCTTAAAGTGTAACAGATTCAGTAGTAATGCTCAGAGAATAATTTAGCACAGGAGTGGACCATTCGACCCAAGCAAAACAGCATTGGTTTGAGCTACTCCCCTACTTTCCTCATAGAAACAGAAATACTTCCCTTCAATTATGTATCCAATTCCAAAGGGACCAATTGGCTCGAGTATGGGGGAAGGGGAACTTCTGCCAAAGGGCTGGCAGAGACTGGAAGGGCGGAACGGCCTGAGCCTGTGCAGTGATTCTCATCAGGTGGCTGAGAGGACAGCGTGAGCGCCTGCAGTAACCTGATTCTCCCACCAGAGTGCAGTGTGGCGCCGTCTCGCTCCCAGTCTGCTGTTGCCATGGGGATCAGTGCGCGTCATCGAGCCGGCGCCGCCTGTGATGCGAACAGAGCGCGCCGGAAGTGCCTGGTGTGGAGCTGGAAACGTGCTGTGGCCGGGAGACGGAGGGGAGTGATCCCGGGGCCATGGCGAGTCCCGCTGTACACTTCAAAACAAAGTGAGTGTGAGGCAGACGGAAGGGGAGGTGTCTCCCTCCAACAACATCCCCAGCATCCCCTCACCCATCCTTTCACACCCCATCCCCCCGGTGGTACACAGCGCCACAGACCCGGGTTCAATTCCCGCCTCAGGCGACTGTCTGGTGGGTCCCCTCCGGGGGCTCCAGTTTCCTCTCTCAGTCCAAAGATGTGCAGGGTCAGGTGAATTGGCCATGATAAACTGCCCGTAGTGTGAGGTAAGGGGTAAATGTAGGGGAATGGGTGGGTTACGCTTTGGAGGGTCAGTGTGGACTTGTTGGGCCGAAGGGCCTGTTTCCACACTGTAATGTTATGTAATCTAATCTCCCTCATCCCCCCCATCCCTCCCTCATCCCCCCCATCCCTCCCTCATCCCCCCCATCCCTCCCTCATCCCCCCCATCCCTCCCCCATCCCTCCCCCATCCCTCCCCCATCCCTCCCCCATCTCCCCCATCCCTCCCCCATCTCCCCCATCCCTCCCCCATCCCTCCCCCATCTCCCCCATCCCTCCCCCATCTCCCCCTCGTCCCCCCCCCCGTCCCCCCCCTCATCCCATCACCCCCACCCCATATCCCCACCTCCCCCCCCATCCTCCCTCCCCTCCCATCCTCCCTCCCCTCCCATCCTCCCCACGCCCCATCCTCCCCACCCATCATCCCCACCCATCATCCCCACCCTGCCGTCCCCACATCCCCACCCCCACATCCCCCCCATCCCCCCACCACCCCCAGACCACCACCTCCTTTCTCCATCTTCACCCCCAACCCTCCCTCACCCTCACCCCCCACCCTCCCTCACCCTCACCCCCCACCCTCCCTCACCCTCACCCCCCACCCTCCCTCACCCTCACCCCCCACCCTCCCTCACCCTCACCCCCCACCCTCCCTCACCCTCACCCCCCACCCTCCCTCACCCTCACCCCCCACCCTCCCTCACCCTCACCCCCCCTCACCCTCACCCCCCACCCTCCCTCACCCTCACCCCCCACCCTCCCTCACCCTCACCCCCCACCCTCCCTCACCCTCACCCTCACCCCTGTCCAACCCACCACCATCCTTTCTCCCGCCCCACCTTCAGCCAAAGCCATGAGAGAGAAAGGGGGCAGCAGCACCCCAGGTTCCTCAGTCAGATTCTGATAACATCGGGTTGTGCCAAGGTCACCAGAGATCCCTCCCCATTGTGGCGTGATTGCTGAAACTCTCCTCAAACTGAACCAATGTGTGTGTTAAAATTACATGTAATGAAGTCAACTTCCTCACAGATGAGTCCCTGAGAGTGTGGAGCAGCCAAGGTTTCTGTTACCTGCTGGAACAACAAAAGTAATGTGTGCGTCGGAATCTTGCAAGGTTTTGTAGAAAATATTGTAGTCACCCTTGGGATAACATCCCTGTTGTGGCTAGGAAACGTATTTTAGGTTTGAGTGAGTAGATCTCCTTGTCCCTTGTCTAAGTGAGACAGAGAATTGTTCAAATGCCTAGTATTGGCTTTGGCAGAGTCCTCACCTACTAAGTGCAGGAATGAAAACAATGTGTTTGAGAGACTCCACAGGTTTGGTAGCATCTGTAGAGAAAAAGAGTTAATGCTTCAATTCCAAAATGACTCCTCTTCCAAAATCGCTTTTATGTCAGATTTCCAGCAAACTGTAATAGATTGCTTTTATTTGTTAAATGCAAGTGTTTTATAAATGGGAGCCTTGGTAACATTTAAATTGCGGTTGGTTAGGTTTAAATATAAATATTAGAAAAAGGTAGCTTCAGTTACACTAGAGTGTGAAAGAGAAGCATTGAAATGATCCTTCCTGAGTAGTTACATGTCAAGTTGGGATCTTAATCTTCATTTTGACTGAGGTTAACATTGGTGCAAATCCCAAAACAGTCCACCCTAATGTTAAAACAGGACATTGGAATGCATTCCTTAATTATCTTTTCAATTGAGGAGGGAAAAAAATCATTCAAAAGTCTTCATCATGTGATTGTAATTTATTGCTAGATTAAATAATTTTATCTGGATTATAACAAGTGATACCTTTTGAACAATCAGGCTATCTAGTAAACAGTAAGGTAAAAACAATGACTGCAGATGCTGGAAACCAGATTCTGGATTAGTGGTGCTGGAAGAGCACAGCAGTTCAGGCAGCATCCAAGGAGCTTCGAAATCGACGTTTCGGGCAAAAGCCCTTCATCAGGAATGATGAATCATCTAGTAAACCGTGATGAGTAAATTTGAGGTACAACCATTTTTGCTGAAATAAGCTAGAGGACTAGAAACAGTGTATCTAGTATTTTGGATCAAAACTATGAGCCAGAGTTCTTGCATCAAACAAGATTTGGTGAGTTATGTGGTGTGGTTACGCAACTGATGCCTTTTTAGTTACATAGTTCATGACAGTCGTTTCAGGTGCATCTGCAGCTGTTAATGTGGAAAGATGTTGCCTTGCACTCTTGGGAGTTATGGTCTAAATGATTTGTCACTGTGGGGTGAAGTGGAGGGAGGCTTCTGTATAATGGCCACATGGTTTCTTCTGAGACTACACTGTGTACAAAGATAGAAAATGGGAAGGAAGGCACAGGAGATAATAGACCATCTCCTTACATCTGTAAATTAAAACTATAATGTTTGTGAATGCAGTATGGATATTCTCAAGTAGCATACCAGGTGGCTTCCAGTGGCCCAGTATGGTGGTATGGGCCTGGGCCCAGCGGACAGTCTGCCAGTGTGGCAGTCTTGTCCAGGAAAGGCAATCTTGGTATGGGGTGGTGTACTTGTCCTGGCATGGAGATCTTCCAGCTGTCCTGTGTCAAGGTCTAGTCCCAGCATGGAGGTTTTGGCCTGGTTTTCCAGTGTACCCTCAACTCAGGAGTTACTATTTAAACTGTGATAAATTTTTCCTTTTTTTTAATGACTTCTTTCATAAATTTAGATGCTGTGTTATGGTGACTTACAACTTGTCACTGTATTTCTTTTGTAAAAATGCATGTGACAATAAATTGCTGATCTATTCTGTTTCTGCATGGAATGTCCATAGAGATTTCCTTGCAGAGTTTATACATATATTATTACATAGCCAGGCACAATGTAAAATATCGCATTGATGTCTAGGGTAATTCAATATTCAAGAGATTGTGGGTGAAACTTGGGTGCTCGCCCAACTTTTAAGAAATTGTGGATAAGGGGCTGGATTTTAATCATTCAGACTTTCTTACTGTAGAGGAGGGTATCAACAACTTAAAACATTACTGTTTAATACAAGTGGAAATCCATTTGGGGCACGGGGAGTAAATTGTAAATGCCTTTCACTGTGGATCTCACTTAGAGTTCTGACTTTAAGCTTGAGAAATACTGTTGTCATGGGCTTTCTGGAACCTTGGCGTGGAGGACCGGTGTTGGACTGGGTTGGACAAACCTAAACATCGCACAACACCAAGTTATAGTCCAACAGGTTTACTTGGAAGTACTAGCTTTCAGAGCTCTGCTCCTTCAGGTAACTAGTGAGGCAGGATCATAAGACACAGAATTTATAGCAAAAGATCACAGCATTATGCAATTAAAACAATATATTGAACAAACCTAGATTGTCTTTCATCTTTTAGAATGGGTTCAGGTTTTGGTTCATTAATATGTAAATTCCCAAGCTTCTTTTAAGTCACATTCTCGAGATAACTTAAGGTTTTATGGTCCTGCCCCACTAGATACCTGATGAAGGAGCAGTGCTCCGAAAGCTAGCGCTTCCAAATAAACCTGATCAACTATAACCTGGTGTTGCGTGATTGTTAACCTTCTGGAACCTGTCAGATTAAACAAGGAAGACTTATGTTGGCAGAACTTGTTCTGGCAAGACTTTGGTTTGCAATTTGTTTCAAAATGCATATCATTTATTTGCATTTTCTGAGATTTGACAGTCGAGGAAGGAGGTGAGGGAAGACAGGTCTGCAGTGACCTGACCATCCCTGACAATGTTCCCCCACTTGGCTGTCTCACAGGAAGGTCATTTTCCAGAAGGTTACATCCATAAAGTCAGGAAGTATGGGATATCATTCATAAAGTCAAGAAGTATAGGCTACAGAGAGATTTGCCTATCTGGATTCAGAATTGGTTGGCCGACAGAAGGCAGAGAGTGGTTGTAGATGGAAAGTATTCTGCCTAGAGGTCAGTGTTGAGTGGGGCTTTGTTCTTGGGGCACTGCTCTTTGTAGTTTTTATAAATGACTTGGATGAGGAGGTTGAGGGGTGGGTTAGTAAATTTGCAGATGACACAAAGGTTAGAGGTGCTGTTGATAGTATCGAGGGCTACTGCAGGCTGCAGCGTGACATAGGATGCAGTGCTGTGCTGAGAAATGGCAGATGGAGTTCAACCTGGATAAATGTGAAATGATGCATTTTGGAAGGTCAAACTCGAATGCTGAATATAGGATTAAAGACAGGATTCTTGGCAGTGTGGAGGAACAGAGGGATCTGGGTGTGCAAATACATAGATCCCTCAAAGTTGCCACCCAGATGGATAGGATTGTTAAGAAAGCATATGATGTTTTGGCTTTCATTAACATGGGGATTGAGTTTAAGAGCCGTGAGGTTTTGCTACAGCTCTACAAGTCCCTGGTGAGATCGCACTCGGAATATTGTGTCCAGTTCTGGTCGCCATACTATAGGAAAGATACAGAGGCTTTGGAGAGGGTGCAAAGAAGGTTTACCAGGATGCTGCCTGGACGGGAGGGCTTGCCTTATGAAGAAAGGTTGAATAAGCTCGGACTTTTCTCTCTGGAGAGAAGGAAGAAGAGAGAAGACCTGATAGAGGTGTACAAGATAATGAGAGGAAAAGACAGAGTCAATAGCCAGAGACTTTTCCCCAGGGCAGGATTGACTGGTATGAGGGGTCATTGTTTTAAGATATTAGGAGAAAGGTATAAAGGAGACATCAGAGGGAGGTTCATTACACAGAGTTGTGAATGTGTGGAATGTGTTGCCAGTTGTGGTGGTGGAAGCAGAGTCATTGGGGACATTTAAATGACTGCTGGACATGCACATGGATATCTGTGAGTTGAGGGGAGCGTGGGTTAAGTTATTTTATTTTACGTTAGGATTAATCCTCGGCACAACATCGTGGGCCAAAGGGCCTGTTCTGTGCTGTACTTTTCTATGTGTCAGCAACTGTTTGCACTCCTGATGAGTTGACTGGGAAGCTAATCCTCTGCCTGCATATCCTAGCTTCTGGGCGTATCGCTGCCTGGGAGCTGACACGGTCTTGAGGAGCAGCAGCACGTGATGGGTGAGGGTGAGCCTGCTACTACTGCTGCTGCTGGAGGCCTTGCTGGTCCCTTCGTTCCTCATCAGAGGACCTGGTTAGAACTGGAGAGACTGCTCCCGGATTGTGGTGAAAGTTGACAAAAGGGAAGTACTGATTAAAGGCAACAAAGAGACTCCAGGGCATCAGACCAAACCACTTGAAATGATTTCCGAAACAAACTCTTCCCCAAACAAGTTGTGCAAGCAAACATCTTCCTGATGTAATCTGACAAATTCCCGAAAGCCTGCTTCTTGTGTTTGAAAGCAGCGTTCCTAGTTAGAATGGCAGCAGTGCTTTTACAATAGTCAGACTCACCTGCCCCATGGGAAATTCCTCTTGTGTTAAAGATTGAAGAAACATTGAAGAAGCAAAAGTCAGCTAGTTCCTATTCTTTCCTGTCACACCAGCCATTACTGGTGTTTAAATGGGTTGCCCACTCAGCATGGCCAGTCGGCCATGGAAATCCAATCGGCATTGTTTCTCTCAAATGTAAGATCTTGGTAAATTGCTGCTTCCTCTCTCAGTTGTGTTTAACTTAATTTTTAAATCTCTTTCAGCTATGCTGTTTCCATCAAGATTGAACCATTTTACAAAGGAGGAAAAGTACAGGTATCTTTAATATATTGCAATTTTAAAATTAATACTTCAGCTTTTAATTATGGGTAGTATAATCGCTACCAAATATTGAAATGAGGGTTTCTGTCGTACAATTTTGATATTGCTGTTTCATAAATGTGACTTTACGAGATAACTGAAAATCAATGATTTGATAAAGATTGATTTTATGGTTTTACTTCTGCATTTTAAGACCCAGATCCATTGAATTTCTTGGCATGTTTGCCTGGGATTCAGTTGTGTCAAGAGACATTTATTAATAGTGGTTATTTGGTTCATTGGCATTTCCTGAACTAAAAGGTAGATGTAAGACTTACTGAAAGAGGAAGAAGGTGGGGGTCAACCAAGCAACTCTTGGTAGTCCTGTTTATGAAGTGTATCATGTTGGTGGGGCAAATCCAGTGTTGCAGTAAAAAAGTTACTGAAATGTGATATTAGTTCTACTTTTCTTCCACTCTTTCCTCTGTCTTCAATTGCTGCCCCTTTTGAATTCTGCTAAGCTTACCTTTACATCTTGTATTCTATCTAAAACAGTAGTAAAACAGAAAATGTATTCCTGACCAGTTTGTGTCTAATTTTGGGCTCCCATTGTCCGTTTGGAGATGGAAACATCTTTGCTTTGTTTTGACGCGTTTACTTCAGCCTGTTCTATCATCACAGATAAATAAAGATGGAACGTGCATGTTCTGTACTTGTGGAACGAAGGTTAATATCGTTGATATCGGAACAGGAAAGGTGACAAGGAGTATTGAACAGGTACAGAGTTACTTCAGTATGAATGCTTGTAGGTCCTTGTGCTGCTGCTGAGGTCTTCTAGTATATAATGGGGTACAGTCCAAGGCCTCCCACTTATGTACCAGGAGAAACATTCCACACTATGCCATTGAGGGGCTAAGTTTCTCATTGTGAGTTCTCCCCGCCCCTCACCCCACCCCTCACCTTAAATGCATGCCCCTGGTATTAGACATTTCAACCCTGGGGAAAAAGATTCTGACTGTGTGTCCTATCTGTGCATCTCATAATTTTATAGAAGTCTAACAAATCTCTCCTCAGCCTCTGCCGCTGCAATGAAAACAATCCGAGTTTTTCACGAAACTCATCCTCTCCTCGTCACCTTAGCGATTAAGTGCTGAGCAAGAAGGTCTGTTGGGTACTTTCTAAGGTGGCATGGTGGCTCAGTGGTTAACACTTGCCTCACAGTGCCAGGGACCCGGGTTCGATTCCAGCCCCAGACAACTGTCTGTGTGGAGTTTGCACATTGTCTGCGTGGGTTTCCTCCCGCAGTCCAAAGATGTGCAGGTTAGTTGAATCAGCCATGCTAAGCTGCCCTTAGTGTTCAGGGATGTGTAGGTTGGGTGCATTCGTCAGGGGTAAATGTAGAGTAATAGGTTTGGGGAATGGGTTTGGGTGGGTTACTCTTCGGAGGATTGCTATGGACTTGTTGGGCCGAAGACCTGTTTCCACACTGTATGGATTCTCTGAATCTATGATCGGCTGCCAAGCTGTTGAGACTCTTAAGGAGTCAATTAAAGACAATTTAATGCATTGAACTTAGAACCTCTCCAATCCCCATCTTGCTGAGATAACTAGTATCCCAACTTGGAAAGCATGGGTGAGGGCCTCTGGTTGCCCCTTTTGTGATCAGTGAGGGTCAAGGGTTAGCCTCTGAAAAGCCATGCTCTTTACAATTGTACAAATTTATGAATTTCCTTTCACGATTTGTTGAGTTGAAAATTTTCTGTGATTTGATGTCATCCACAAATGTAGAAATTCCTCTGACAGAGGTCCCCAAATCTAGTGTTAAATTCTTAAAATTATAGAGTGTTTTTTTTAAGATATAAAAGAGACCTAAGGGGCAACGTTTCATTCAGCGGGTGGTACATGTATAGAATGAGTTGCCAGAGAAAGTGGTGGAGGCTGGTACAATTGTAATATTTAAAAGGCATCTGGATGGGTATAGGAATAGGAAGGGTTTGGAGGGATATGGGCCGGGTGCTGGCAGGTGGGACTAGATTGGGTTGGGATATCTGATCGGCATGGACGGGTTGGGCCGAAGTCTGTTTCCGTGCTCTACATCTCTATGACTATGAGTTAGAAACCAGGAGCATAACAGACAAATATTTCATATTAAGAATTTCAGTGAATGGAAAATAAGTGACCCAACCCAGACTGGACTGATCACTATCTGTGATAACTGATAGAATAAATTAGACAATGTGGGTGACTGGACAAAAACGTAGTTGGAGTCAATTTTTCAACTATTTTCCACATTATATACAGAGGTAAAAACTCAAGCTGGTTTCACAAATGAATTTTGTTTTGCATTGATTAAGATTTTCCTGCTTCTTTTTCTTGCAGGAAGATCAAGAAGACATTACCTGCTTCAGTCTCAGCCCTGATGATGAGGTAGTTATTGGGAACGGAAATGCTTTCACTCTTCTGAACTATCATTTATATACAAAGATGTGATTTTCCACTGTGGTCTGACATTGTTAAATTATACAATATGCTACATTAGCACAGACATGTTCGTGCAATCCTGCAATTCATTACACCAGCGGCAGATCAAAACTTTCCAAAAACTGAAAGATTGGAAGCAATTGATTGATTATAATTATGATCAATCGATAGACTGTTTAGAAGAGCTCTGATGTAGAGTCATCTCGACTGGAGCTTGCTCTCTCTCTCATGCACACCTGCTCTCTTGCTATCTGTCTCTCATTCTCACTTGTGCTCTCGCTCTCTCTATCTGTGAATGCTGCCTGACCTGCTGTGATTTCCAGCATTTTGTTTTCAGCACAGATTCCAGCATCTGCGGTGTTTTGTTCCAACCCATTAGAAGGTTTGCTTGAGAGGGATGACAGAGGACTCTTTTTCTCACTAAAAAACAGAGGAGATAAAATGATTGAAACTCTCAACATATCCTCCACCCAGTGACCACTGTCACTAACTGGTCATTTACTGAGACAAAAACTGCAAAGTGACTCAGTGCCATCGCAAAGTGGTTGCGAACGTTTGAAGCTGCACATTGCTTGGCCATGTTCAGCTCAGTTGGACGAGATCTATTCAACATGAACAGGAGCTCAATAGTGAGATGAAGCAGGTTTGGTAAAAGATGCAGAGAAAATACATTGCCAACTCTGTTGACTTCCATTGACCGAGTTTGAAGACTGAGATGTGACTTAATTGAGGTGTGCAAAATGATGAGATATTTGGATAGAGTGGACAGGGAAGTCCAGATTTCTCTGTTGGAGAAGTCAGTGACCAAGCACACAGATTGTTGAAGGATTAGAGGAACAACATACAAAACAAGGTAAATGAGCTTGTAGTGCAGATTGAAATTGGCAGATACAATTTTGTATACTTCAGAGACGTAGCTACAAAGGGATCAGAGCTAGGAACTAAACATGCAAGCACGGTGGCTCAGTGGTTAGCACTGCTGCCTCACAGTGTCAAGGACCCGGGTTCAAGGCCCGCCTCGGGTGACTGTTTGTGTGGAGTTTGCACATTCTCCTCATGTCTGTGTGGGTCTCCACCCAGAGGGTTGGTATGGACTTGAGGGCTGAATGGCCTCTTTCCGCACTGTAGGGATTCTACGACAGTTATCCAATCAAAAGGGCAGGCAGATGGTCAAAGGGGGCATTGTTGCCTCGTTAATGAAAAAGGAAATTAGATCGATTGCAGGAAGTGATGTAGAGTCGGAAGGCGTTGAATATGTATGGGTAGAGTTGAGGAACATGAAGGAGAAAATACCCTGATGGGAATAATGCACAAGCCTCCTAGCAATAATCAGGATGTGGGGAAGAAAATAAATCAGGAAATAGAAAGGCATTATTACAATAATCGTGGGGAATCCAAAATGCTGATGGACTGGGGAAATCAGGGTTGGTGACAGATTTCAAGGAAAGAAATTTGTGGACTGGCTATGAGATGGATTTTTTTGGAGCAGCTTGTGGTAGGGTCTCCTACCAATTCTAGTTTTGGTGATGTGTAATGAGGCAGACTTGATCAGGGAGCTGACCCCTCTAGGGGGCAGTGACCATAATGTGAGAGAATTCACCCTGCCGTTTCAGAGGAAGAAGCTGGAATCCGATGTAATGGCATTGAGTAAAGGTAACCACAAAGACTTATGGGAGGAGCTGGCCAGAGTTGATTGGAAGGGAAAACAATGGAGCAGCAGTGACAGGAGGTTGGGGGGGGGGGGCGGGGGGGGCGGGGGGAGTGGTGGTAATTTGGGAGGCACAGCAGAAATTCATCCCAAGGAAGATGAAACATACTAAGAGGAGGAGGAGGAGGCAACCATGGCTGACAAGGGAAGTCAGAGCTGGCATAACCACAAAAGAAAAAACATCCAATCGGGCGAAGGTTAGTGCAAAGCCAGAGAATTGGGAAGCCTTTAAAAACCAGCAGAAGAAACTAAAAAAGCAGTAAGAGGAGAAGACGGAGCATGAGAGTAAGCTACCTAATAAGATAAAAGAAGATTGTGAGATTTTGTTTTAAGAATACCTCAAAGATAAGAGAGAGAGAGAGACAAGAGTGGACATTGGACCACTGGAAAGTGAGACTGGAGAATTAGTGATGGGGAGCAAAGATTGGCAGAGGAACTGAGTAATACTTTGTCTCAGTTTTCACAATGGAAGACACCACAAGCATGCAAGAATTTCAGGAGAGGGAGTTTGACCTCACGCCACAGCTAACCAATAGAGTAAGCAACATACTACAGAACCTTAAAAAAAAACGGACTAATAACCGGGATTGACCTACAAAGGATGAAACTGGAAAGCGACTACACCAAGATTTTACAAGTGACCCAAAGTTTACAAACCAGGCATACCACTTAGACCCATTGTAGCACTGCTGGGAAGGCTGTCACACAAACTGGCAAAAGAGCTCCAACAAAAACTAAAACATCTGATCAGCGGTTCCAAACAGTCCATACAATCATCACAGGAATTCCAAAACAACATCAGGAACATAAACACAGACAAGGATGAAGCAATGGTCCCATTTGATGTAATGGCACTGTTCACTTCAATTGACAAAACTCTCGCCAGAGAGACAATAGCCAACCTTCTGGACAGGCAGGACTGACAATACGACAGGGAGCGTATCAACAAGGACCGCACACTCAAACTACTAAACCTGTGCTTGAAGACACATTCACCTTCAACAACTAAATATACGATCAGATCAATGGAACCACCTATGGGCTCACCCATCTTTGGGCTCATAGCAGAAGCAGTGATGCAATGATTGGAACAAACAGCCCTCCCACAAATCCAGTCTGAACTCTGGATCCAATATGTAAATGACACTTCTGTTATCATTAAGAGAACAGAAATCGAGAACACACACTGGATCGTAAACACTATACTGGCAGGGATCAGATTTACCAGAGAGGAAGAAACCAACAACCAACTCCCATTCCTGGATATGCTGGTAGAAAGGACACAGAACAGGGAATGCACCACAAACATGTACAGGACAACCACGCACATCAACTAGGTCCTGAATTATAACAGCAGCCACCCAAACACACACAAGAGAAGCTACGTTCGCACCCTGTTCAAAAAGGCTACAACACACTGCAGCACTCCCGACCTATGAAGGGAAGAAAAAGAACACCTCCACAGAGTTCACCAAAAACGAATATCCCCGCAACTTCATCCGCAGATGCCTAACAGACAGACAACACAATGAGGACATGCTACGACCTAACTCACTAGCCGTGCTACCTTATGTAAAAAAGCATCTCGAAACTAACAGCCAGACTTCTCCGCCCACTGGGATCCATGACAGCCCATAAACTGGCAGCCACGCTCAGACAACAACTCACCAGGACAAAATACCCGATACCCATCATGTGCAAGACTAATATAATTTACAGGATTCCATGCAAAGACTGCATGAAATACTGTATAAGACAAACAGGCAGACAACTAGCAGTCCACAACTACGAACACCAACTAGCCACTAAACACCATGACCAGCTGTCCCATACACACAGATGACGGGGACCACAGATTCGACTGGGACAACACAACGATCATAGGACAGCCAGAGAATTCCTAGAAGCAGGGCACTCATCCATGGACTCTATCAAGAAGCACATTGACCTAGACCCAATATTCTGGCCACTACAATGAGCAACCGGAAGCAGCAGGAATAGAACCAAATAAGTACCAGAAGACCCAGTACAGCAGTGCTTCACAGGAGGCTCCACAGCACTGAAGCTGTCACCTAGACAGGGGATGAAACTCCTGCAAATCAATTTCCCAGCTCAGCAAACATACCCACAACCACGGCAACCGACACCCAAGCTACAAACCTTTACACAAATTTTAAATTTCACGAGAGTCGGGGCAGAGGTGAGTGTAATGGCCATCACTGAGGAGACGGTGCTGGGGAAGCTGAAAGATCGGAAAGTGGATAAGTCACCTGGACTAGGTGGACCATAGCCCAAGGTTCTGAGAGAGATAGCTGAGGAGATCGCGGAGGCATCGATGGTGATTCCTGAAAGATCACCAATGTCAGAGAGGGTTCCAGAGGACTGGAAAATGGCGAATGCAGCACTCCTGTTTACGAAGGGAGGGAGGTAGAAGACTGGAAACTATAGACCAGTTAGCCTGACCTCAGTCGTTGGTAAGATTTCAGAGTTTTGTTATCAAGTACAAGATTGATGATTACTTGGAAACGCACGGTAAAACAGGACCGAGGCAGCACGGCTTCATCAAGGGGAGGTGATGTCTGACAAATCTGTTAGAATTCTTTGTGGAGGTAATGAGAAAGTTAGACATAGGAAAGCCAATGGGTTTCCAAAAGGCCTTTGACAGCTGCACAGGAGGCTACTCAATAAGATGAGCCCATGATGATAAGGGCGAGGTACTGGCGTGAAGACAGGATTGGCTGACTGGCAGAAGGCAGAGAGTGGGGATGAATGGGTGTCTTTCAGTGGGTGACTAGTACTGTTCCACAGGGGTCTGTGTTGGGACCACAGCTGGTCACATTATACATTAATGATCTGGACGAAGCAATCGGGGGCATTGTTGTTAAGTTTGCAGATGACACAGATATAGGTGGAGGGACAGCTAGTGTTGATCATGCGGGGAGGCTGCAGAAGGACTTGGATTGGCTGGGAGAGCAGGCGAAGTAGTGGCAGAGGGAATACAATGTGGGAAAGTGTGAGGTCATGCACTTTTCATAGGAAGAACAAACGTCTGGACTATTTTCTAAATGGGGAAAGGCTTCGGAAATCTGAAGCACAAACAAACTTAGTCCAAGTTTGGGATTTGCTTAGATTTAACATGCAAGTTCAGTTGGCAGTTAGAAAGATGAATGCAGTGTTAGTGTTCATTTCAAGAGAGATAGAATACAATAACATAGGTGTATTGCTGAGGCTGTACAAGGCTGTGGTCAGACCACATCTGGAATGTTGTGAGTAGCTTTTGGGACTAGTATTTAAGGAAGGGTGTGCTGGCGTTGGAGAGCAGCCAGAGGACCTTTACAAGAATGATCCTCAGGATGAAAGGCTTGTCATATGAGGAGTAGTTGAGAACTCTGGGTCTGTACTTGATGGAGCTTAGAAGGATAGGGAGAGGATTTGATTGAAACTTAGAGAATACTGAAAGGATATAGTGGGCATGAAGATGACTTTTCCACGAGGAGGAGAGACTAGGATCTGAGGCATGGCCTCTGAGTGAAGGGATGACCCTTCAGAACTGGGCTGAGCAATTTCTTCAGCCAGCAGATGGTTAATCTGTCGAACTCACAGCTGCACAGGGCTGTGGAGATTAGGTCGTTGACTGTATTTATGACAGAGAGTTTCTAATTGGTCAGAGGATCAAGGGTTATGGGGAGAAGGCAGGAAAATGAGATTGAGAAATTGTCAGCCATGGTCGAATGACAGAGCAGACTCAATGGGCAAAGTGGTCTACTTCTCTTATCTCTTATAATCTTATGGTCTTGTAGACATGAGGAAAACTTTTTTTCACCCTGAGGGTGGTGACTGTCTGGAATTCACTGCCCAGTTTGAGCTGTAAGCCCACAAATTGTTTGAAAGGAGTTTGAATCTGAATCTGCAGCTGACCAATTGTAGTCAGCAAGGTCACAGACCAAGTGGTAGGAAGTGGGGTGAGAATGGGTAGCTTGTTTTCTTTCAACTGGCACAGATCCAGCAGGTTGTTTGGCCATTTTCTGTACTGTAACCTTTCTCTAGTTCTAATGTCAGTGCAGTTTTACCACTGGAGAGAAAATCTGAGGTCTTTGTGTTCTTTTATCTCCTAATTTCATAGTCATACAGCATGGAAACAGACCCTTCGGTCCAACCAGTCCATGCTGAACATAATCCCAAACTAAACTGGTCCCACCTGCCTGCTCCTGGCCCATATCCCTTTCCTATCCATGTACTTACCCAAATGTCTTTTAAACATGGTAACTGAACCCTCATCCACCACTTACTCTGGGAATTCATTCCAAACACAGACTACTCTCTGTGTAACAATAAAAATGACCCTCATATTTTTTAAAATCTTTTTCCTCCCACCTTAAAAATATGCCCAGTAGTCTTGAAATCCCCACCCTAGGGAAAAGACACCTACTATACACCTTAACTATACCATTCATAATTTCATAAAACTCTATAATGTCTCTCTCTACCTTGTATGTTCTAATGAAAAAAGGCCCCAGCCCTCTCCTTATAACACAAATCCTCTGCTCTTGACAATATCCAAGTAAGTCTTTTCTGAACCCTCTCCAGCTTAATAATGTCCTTTGTATAACAGGGAATATATTTATTCTTTCTATTTCAAGCAGACAAGACTAGCCAACTTTAATTTCACCTACAAAATGGTGGCACTGAATTCTATTTGGGACTCTTGAGCATATTTCTCCATGTTAGAGTCATAGTGATGTACAGTACGGAAACAGACCCTTTGGACCAACTCATCCATGCTGACCAGATATCCCACCTAATCTAGTCCCAGTTACCATTACCCAGCCAAACCCTTCCTATTCATATACCCATCCAAATGCCTTTTAAACATTACAATTGTACCAGCCTCCATCACTTCCTCTGGCAGCTCATTCCATACACGTCCCACCCTCTGCAGGAAAAAGCTGCCCCTTAGGTCTCTTTTATATCTTTCCCCTCTCACCCTAAACCAATGCCCTCCAGTTCTGGACTCCCCGACCCCAGGGAAAAGACTGTCTATTTCATGCCCCTCATGGTTTTATAAACCTCTATAGGGTCACCCCTCAGTCTCCGACGCTCCAGGGAAAACAGCCCCAGCCTGTTCAGCCTCTCCCTATAGCTGAAACCCTCCAACCCTGACAACATCCTTGTAAATCTTTTCTGAACTCTTTCAAGTTTCACAGCATCCTTCTGATAGGAAGGAGACTAAAATTGCACGCAATATCCCAGAAGTGGCCTATCCAACATTCTGTACAGCCGCAACATGACCTCCCAACTCCTATACTCAATGAGGGAAAGCATACCAAACGCCGCCTTCACTATCCTATGTACCTGCGACTCCATTTTCAAGGAACTATGAACTTGCATTTCAAGGTCTCTTTGTTCAGCAACACTCCCTGAGACCTTACACTTAATTGTATCAGTCCTGCTAAAATTTGATTTCCCAAAATGCAGCACCTCGTATTTATCTAAATTAAACTCCATCTGCCACTCCTCAGCCCACTGGCCCATCTGATCAAGATCTTTATTGTACTCTGAGGTAACCTTCACTGTCCACTACGCCTCCAGTTTTGATGTCATCTGCAAACTTACTAACTATACCTCCTCTGCTCCGATACAAATCATTTATACAAATGATGAAAAGTAGTGTACCCAGCACCGATCCTTGTGGCACACCACTGGTCACAGCAATATCTTTTGTAGTTCTGTTGATTCATGGAAAGAGTTACTGTGAGTTACATTATGAACCACATGAATTACATCGCTGCATTGCAGTCTGAATGATATGAATTATATTGCTATGCCTCTGATATTTAGATTTTCTGCATTTGGAGAGCACTTCTCTGATCCACAGCACCCTGATCTTGGCCCACTGGGGGTCAAGAATCAAAAGTTTGGAAGACCCTGCTTTAGTCCAATATCAAATCAGTGTCATGCATGGTAAGCAGAAAAGATCCCACTTCCACTTGCTCTGGGATGTTGTCTTTGGCACCTTTATCCCTCTGAATAAATTGTTAATCCCAATTCCCACTTTTTCACCTCATGCCATGTGTTTAAGTTTTTGCAACAGTCCCCTGTGTCAAAATTTTCCAGAAGTCCATACATTCCCATTCCCACTATTTATCATATTTGCCACCTCCTGAAAATCTTTGTCAAGTGTGATGCTTAATATTATATGTCTGTGTGTTGCTTGGCAGATATTGGTGACAAGTAGTCGTGCCTTACTCCTGAAACAGTGGGATTGGAAAGAGAATGCGTGTACACGTACTTGGAAAGCTATTCACACTAGTCCAGTGGCGAGCATGGCTTTTGATTCTACCTCAACGTTATTGGCTACAGGTATGAGACTTACCTTGATGTATTGTCTCTAACTCCCTGAACTTAGTCTATTGTGACATGCAAAAGGATGCCATTGGTGAGTTTGTAGGTTGTAATGGGATCAACTTGATCAACTCTTAAAGGCTTGTGAATCTGTAGAATTCATTGACCCAGCATCTGACACATTCTGGGGTGTTGAGGAAGTTTAAGGATGAGAGAGACAGATTTTTAATGAGTAATGGGATGAAGGGTTATGGAGAGTGGAGTTGAGACCCAGATACAATCTGCCATTGTCGTATTAAACGGTAGAGCAGGCTCAAGGAGCTGAATTGTTTGTTCCTTCTCTGAGCTCTGATGTTACATTTGACTGGAAATGCTTCTCAGTAGCTGCCATGAAACCACCGTGGTTTGTTTGTTGACTTTTGCAGGAGGATGTGATAGCACAATCAAGATTTGGGATGTCATCAAGCAGTACTGCACGCACAATCTGAAGGGTTCCTCTGGAGTAGTTCAGTAAGGAAAATTTAACTGTGGGACTTCATATTAGAAGCTGGCCATTGTAATCAATGCTGAATGTAGCTAAACAGAAAATAAGAAACTGTGGTGTTGCATTGTAAATTTAAAACGGCAAAAATGTGCTTGTTCCGAAGGCTGGGTGTGAGATGGTCATAGAGAAGCTGTTAGCTTGTGTTGATCCTACTTCCCTTCTCTTTTGGTGACACTCACTCTCTCTTTGCAGCTTGGTTGAATTTCATCCTGACATATCACGTCTTCAGCTGTTTTCCTCTTCGATGGACTATAAGATACGGCTCTGGAACCTCAGCACCAGTAAATGTATGATGGTGCTGGATGCTCACTACAGCTCTGTGACCTCCCTGGCTTTTACTCCAGATGGAAATACACTTGTCAGGTACTGCAGACATTTGGGACAGATTGGTTGTAATATGTCGTCTAATGTGACTAATCTTGTGTTTTAGATGAATGTTTAGGATCCTCGATGATAGTTTAGATCTCCTTTATTTGCCTTCCCTTTCCACTGTGGGCAATGTAGTTGTGATTCTCGATTGCAAAGAATCTGAAGTTCATTTTACCAACTAAATCATCAATATGAAAGGGAGGCTAGTACTGTGTTAGATGAATTTGTAGGTCAACAAACCTTCTTAACAGAGATTCAGCCAAATACTCCAGATTGAACTTACAGTTTTGAGCATAATACAATGCTTTACTTTATACAGCTCCGGCCGAGATAAAATCTATATTGTATGGGACTTGAAAACATACAAATCAGAGAGAACAGTTCCTGTGTATGAGGTGAGTTGAAATTATAGTTTCTGATATTGACACTATTTTCAAAACTGGAAAGGTTTTAAAAAAACCCTTCATTTATGAGTCATATATGCTTAGCTGTGCCTGGCTTCTCCTGCCAGTAATTGGTTAATAATGTTGATTGTGTCAGGTACCTAAAGATGCAGTATTAGTGAGACATTGCGCATTTCATGCAAAGTTTTTCCTCCAAAATGTCAATGCGGGTCATGTCGTGCAGTAGGTAGTGTCCCCACTGCTGGCTCAGGAGGTTGAGGTTCAACCTCCACCTGCTCCAGGGGGTGTGTTACAACATCTTTGAGCGGGTTGATTAGAATATATATGGTTCTAATTGTTGATTCCATCATTTGAACTTGAAGGTGCTGAATCTCTCTCCTGCACGTTTTGACACTGAAGTGCAGATTGGGCTCTATTTTTATGGTATGGTGTATGATGACTCCTTGCATGCACCTTCCACTGAAGATATGAAGTACCATATCTGACATTTCGTAACAGGCTACAGAGCGGGAGAGAGCGAGAGTGTTTCTGCAGTGGCAGTGGCCTACTGGAGATGGTCTAGAGAAGGAAGGATGTCCTGTACTTGCATTGGAGAAGGACACCACCTCCCACTCCTGTCCTTCTCTCCTGCAGCTCTTGGTGCTGTTATGTCTGGCTCTGTGTCCTCCTCCCATTCCTCATTCAGACCAAGACACACATAAGAGGTTCCATGACCAAACACATCCTATCTCTTGTAGCTGTCCAATAGATAAAGTTTCATTATACCCCTTTCAGGTAAACCCCTCAAAATCTCTGTAGCAAGTGTGCTAGAACATTGGTGAAACATGAACAAAGCATCCATAAAAATTCCCAGAGTTCTCTTCAGAGCTTCAGTGGCTCGTAAACCTGAAATGGTGGCTAACCTTTCCGAGTGACTAGTAAATGTGAAATGGTGGCTAACCTTACAAGTAGTGTGTGAAATCCATATTAATACCTTGTCTACTCCAAAGCATCTGGTTAGGAGAGGGTGTTAAGGGCAAACTCTGGTCACCAAGTTACTCTGCAGTCTCTTCGTTGGGCCCCAACAAGTATTTGAAATGGCAGTCAACACTTACTGCATGTCTATTACAGCATTCTCCCTGTGTGCTTCAATTCCTTGCCCCAAATGGTGTCATGTGATGAACACCAGCTAAATTGACCTTCCAGCTCAAGATGGTCATCTCAGGGAAGGTCTGTTAATTGCTGAATGTGCTGTAAACCCAAAAGAAATCACCACGTCACTCCCAGTAAGTGGATGGATACTGTCCAGCTGTCCTGTATATATCCACCGCTATTGCTCAGTTTTCCCACTAGGTGGTTTACTTGTGACGTTTGAAAGACATCTGTTTCATCCTGAGCACAGATTTTTCTTTATCTACTACTAATAACCCTGTGGAGAAAAAATATATAATCCATTCCCGATTGTTCGGAAACCATTTAAAGTTTCCTTAGGCTGTAACATAGTTCTGCAAGAGCTTTTCCTCCAATACATTAGATTTCTAAGAAAAAGATTTTCTGAACTGCTCTGTAACTTCTTGAGCAACTGTTTCTAATCCCTCACTCGTCTTCTAATGTCCTTGTAAATTTTCTCTGATTCATGACAGACTGTGGAAGCAGTAGTGTTACTGCCGGAGAACGAAGATTTCACTGCCTTGGGAGTGACGGGCAAAGAACCTCATCTTATCACAGCAGGCAGTAAAGGTAGGTACCAAGCATGTTCCTGAACAGTGACCAAACCAAACAGTTAGCTTGTTTCGGAAAAGCTATTCTATGATTTAAAAAAACACACTTGCCATCAGAACTAACTGCAGTCTACTCAAGGTGCTTGTTTCGTTCAAACTGTAGTGGATTTATCAAGAAGCCCACTGTGCTCCAAAAGCTATCAATATTTTGTGTTTTGAAAAAATTGCCATGATTCTCAAAAGTGACAGAAGTTGTGGTACCCAAATGAAATTATATCAGATTAAACAATTAATGATCTAGAGTAGTTCCAGAAGTTGTCTGCTTATTGTATTTTATACACGATATTTGATTATAAGTATTCTAGAGTTGTCCAGAGTATATTTGTTTATAATGTGAATCGTCGTATTCTGCTGAGTTGACAGATTCAGATTTTCAAGCTTTAAGCAGTTTGTTTTTGCCTGAAATGTAATTTTAAAACTTTAATGATCTGCATTTCTAATATTATAAATTTTACATCTTGGTTAGCTCACTTTGGTGTTTCTCCTTTCCTTTAGAAATCCCTGTGATTGTCTCTCCCCTCCCCCAGGTGGGGACGTAGAGCTTTGGTTTTGTGATTTCCCATGTCCTTTGCTTATATTACAGGCAAGGTCCCCCCGTTTTAAAGCAACCTTGTTTCCCCAGCTTCCCGGACATTTTGCAAGCTTTGATGTTTAATTATGCCACGATATCCAAGTCCTGAATGAATCTACGGATAGAATCGCTCCAGTGCGCAAAGCGGCCCTGTGGAGAGCATCCCGCCCGGACCCACTGTCCAGCCCTATCCCTGTAACCCTGCATTTCCCATGGCTAACCCACCTAGCCGGAATGTGCAAACTCCACACAGATAGTCGCCTGAGGGTGGAATTGAACCAGGTCTGCTAACCACAGAAATGTAAGAATCAGGACTGAATTAAATTTGCATGACACGGTCCAATTATTTCCTCCTCCCCCACTTTTAATTCCATTTCCCCTAAAATAGCACTTGCTTAGCCCTCTCGAGGGTGCAACATGACAGCAGGTCATGGGTGTAATATTACCAAAGCAGAGGAGTGGTCCCATTTAGCTGAGAGGGGGAGCTTTTCTGTGACTAAAGGAACCTTGAACATTAAATACCTTTTGAACTGGACTAATCACGCAGGGCCTGGAGAATGGGGTGTAAGGACCATCATTCTCTGCCACTGGCTCTGGCTCTGATGATATTACATTTACATCACTTGAGCCTGATCTAGGTGTTACAGTCTGGAATTCATGGACCATCTCCCAAGCACCCACCATCCCTCTGCATCTCTTTCTTCCTTTTATGTGTTTTGAATATTAACCACCACCCTTGTAGCCAATCAGAAGTTTACATTATGGGCAATGCAAGCCACCAAACATGAGGGAAAGCAAGAATGGATTAAATATCTCACTTTCTTCTAAGAGCCACTTTGTTCTATGTTTTGTTTACTACTTTGAATTTCTGCTTTTTTGGTTCTGTGCCTAAGTTTTTAATTTCACCTACAAAGCACCTTTGGATATGTTTCCAAATGAGATGTTTGCTGAGTTTTGGGTGTTAACAGTAGAGGTGATGGTTGACATTGCTTTGTTTTTCACTTGCATTGTGTGCTGGCAACCAAGGTGATAAACCCGATGGCGATTCCTCCGTCAGCGCTGTCAGTGATTTTTAACTTTATTGACTTCTTGATTATATCGATTGTATTTTAAATCTCGTAATTTCCTCTAAAACACCCGAAGGGATCCTCCGAGTTTGGGAAGCTTACTCTGGAAGATGCGTGTACTCACAGTGTGTGCCTGGTAAACTTCAGAAAGTTACTGAAGGGGATGCGGATGAGCAATCTCTGACCCACTGTGCCATTGTTCCAGCAACGCAGAAACTAACCACAGTAACTGCTGAACACAATATTCTTACCTATGACCTATGCACTTTGAACCTTACGTGCCAGGTGAGTAGAAAATGTAAATCAAATCCTCTCCCCCAAATCCTGCTTAGCTCAGTAAATGCCACTTAGCAACAACAAAACCTTGCACTTCAGAGGCTGATTGTGGTTAGACATTCCAAGGCTCAAGAGCTGTTATCTCCTTGGCGTGCATGCGTTTTGATTTCTCTGGTATTCCAGCTATACATACTTGGCTGCTTTCCATGTGAGCTGCTGGTTCCTGCAGTTGTACAAGTGATCATTCAATCTTGACAGTGTAGATACAGGCATTCGGCCCTACAAGTCCACACTGACCCTCTGAAGAGTAACCTACCCAGACCCATTCCCCCTATCCTATTACTCTACATTTACCCCTGACTACTGCACCTAACCTACACATTCCTGAACTCTATGGGCAATTTAGCCTGGCTGATTCAGCCTAACCTGCACATCTTTGGACTGTGGGAGGAAACCCACGCAGATGCTGGGAGAATATGCACACTCCACCCGAGGCTGGAATTGAACCCGGGCCCCTGGCGCTGTGAGGCAGCAGTGCTAACCACTGAGCCACTGTGTCGCCCGTAACTGAAGAATAAATTTAGCTCTTCTGGTATGGATTAATTTCATGTGATCTGTATTGGAAGAATAACCTCCTTAAAGCATAAAACAGTTCAGGGAAAGGAGTCTGATATTTACTGATTTTGGTTTGTGTTTTGCTGGTTATTTCTCCCATCTCTTTCACCGTTTTTTCACCAATGATAATTGTCAATGTTGGTATCATTCAAGTCCCATTTGCCAGCACTTGGTCCCTTACCCTTTTATGCTATGGCTTTTCAAGTGCTCAGCTAAATACAACTAAAATGTCCTAAAGGTTCCCGCCTCTACCAGCCTCCAGGCCTTGACTTCCAGATACCCACAACTCATTTGGGTGAGGGAAAATAAGTCAAATCCCCTCTGACCCTCCTGCTCCTTACCTTAAATAACCTGGGAACATAAAAGTTTATCTGTCAGCTAATGGACAAAGCTTCTCCCCATCTACCCTGTCTATGCCCCTCGTAACTTAGTACACTTCAATCATGTCTTCCTCAGCCTTCTCTGCTCTAAGGAAATCTACCCTCGTGTGCCTTCATTGCTGTAACTCAGGAAACATCCTGGTGAACCTCTTCTGCACCATCTCCTGTGTATTCACATCCTTCCTATTGTGTGATGACCAGAACTACATACAGCAGTCCAGCAGTGGCCTAACTAATGTTATATACAACTACTTCATAATCTCCTTGTTAATGTGTTCAGCCCCTTGACTAATAAAGGCAGAATCCCATATGCCTCCTTAGCCACGTGCTTCAAGTACTTGCACACCAAGGCCCTTTGATCCTCTGTGTTTCCTGCAGTCCTGCCTTTCAATCTGTCCTCCCTTGCCTTAAAACACATCACCTCATGCTTTTCAGAATTAATTGCCACTGCTCAGCCCATCTATATTGTCCTGTTGTCTAAGGCTTTCTTCCTCACTGCTTACAACACCATCAGTTTTGGTGTCATCAGCAAACTTACTGATCACACCTCCTCCAATCATGACTAGACCATTATCGTATGCAGCAAAACAGCAAAGGACCCACTACCAACTGTTGAGAATAGTGTCAATTCACCTCGCTATACAGTCACCTACTGCTACATTCCTTGTTGTTCCCTCAACTTGAGTGGCCTCCTGTGCTGTGATGCCGTCGTTAGTTTGCACATCCAGCCCTCAGACCCCGATCTCATCAAGGAGACTGAGAGAACCTCAGACCACCTGGGTAGTTGCTGAGGCTGAATCTCCTGCTTTCTGGGTCCTTTACCTGCCTCATGCTCTGTCACACCCTCCTGTCCCTGTTCACTGATCAAAGCAGACGGTTTTCTAAGTAGTAGGACTGACTTTTGGCACAAAGAATGCAGGTAACATTCCCTTCCTGATGTCTGTAATTCAGCGTCAAGCTCACAAACTCTGAAGCACATCTACTTGAACACTTACTGCAGACATGTTTGTCCCAGATCACAATACTGTCCAGTCACTCCCACATACTGCAGCCGTGGCACATCAGCTGAGCTGCCATTTTTAATGAGCTTTAATTATTTAAGTATTATTCACTTACTTTTTATACATTTTAACTTTACCACCAATTTATGAACGATCTTACAATTTAAGAACAGAAAAGATATTGACTGCCAACCAGATTCAACGAACAGCTGGCTTACTTCTTCACGGAGCCAGTTCCAATCAGTTCCAATAAATCTAACTTTGTCTTTGACTGCCTACCATGGGGGAATCTCCTTTTGCTTGCTGCTCTGGGTGATGCTGACTGCCTGTCTAAGAGGTTTTCTCTTATCCACCTCTCCAGGTAATGCCTGCTACCTTATTAGGTTTCCTCCTGTTAACTGCACTTTTTAAGAGACTTCTACCAGAGAGTTTCCACAATTTTCAAAACCCCAATCCTCTTTAAATATTTAACTGTATCTTTTTTCTCTGCACCATTGCTGGAAGTCTTCCTTTTGCTTGCTTTTGGTATTCAATAAAGTCAGTTATCAATTTGATAAAGCTGGGAGTTCCTGTTTATTTCAATATGTCATACATTGCTCCATTGCCATGCGTGCATTTATCCCAACTTCGTTGGGAAAGATCAGATGGGGTTTGGATATTGGGGTAAGTCAGGGATCGGTGTGGGAAGGGCAATGGATTGGTCACCACAGTGTGGGGAGTTGAATGCTCAAAGGTTGTAGGAAGTCGTGTGGAGTTTATGATGGATTAGTGTGGTTCTGAGGGATGCTTTTCAAGACCTGGTGAAAACACTTGCTTGTGGGTCAGGAGGAACAGTGCTGTAAGTGCGTTTGTTAAAATGTAAAAAGAAAAAAACTCATTCACTGGATGTCCACGTCGCCAGCATGTCAGAAAATGTGAATTCGCCACTCTCTGACAACATTTTATAGAGTCATAGAGATGTACAGCATGGAAACAGACCCTTCGGTCCAACCCGTCCATGCCGACCAGATATCCCAACCCAACCCAGCACCCGGCCTATATCCCACCAAACCCTTCTTGTTCATATACCCATCCAGATGCCTCTTAAATGTTGCAATTGTACCAACCTCCACCACTTCCTCTGGCAGCTCATTCCATACACGTACCACACTCTGTGTGAAAAAGTTGCCCCGTAGGTCTCTTTTATATCTTTCACCTCTCACCCTAAACCTATGCCCTCTAATTCTGGACTCCCTGACCCCAGGGAAAAGACTTTGCCTATTTACACTATCCATGCCCCTCATAAATTTATAAGCCTCTATAAGGTCACCCCTCAGCCTCTGACGCGGCAGGGAAACCAGCCCCAGCCTGTTCAGCCTCTCCCTATAGCTCAAATCCTCCAACCCTGGCAACATCCTTGTAAATCTTTTCTGAACCCTTTCAAGTTTCACAACATCTTTCTGATAGGAAGGATCTGGTCCAGATCCTGTTGTAATCTAAGGTAACCCTCTTCGCTGTCCACTACACCTCCGATTTTGGTGTCATCCGCAAACTTACTAACTGTACCTCTTATGCTCGCATCCAAATCATTTATGTAAATGACAAAAAGTAGAGGGCCCAGCACTGATCCTTGTGGCACTCCACTGGTCACAGGCCTCCAGTCTGAAAAACAACCCTCCACCACCACCCTCTGTCTTCTACCTTTGAGCCAGTTCTGTATCCAAATGGCTAGTTCTCCCTGTATTCCGTGAGTTTGAACCTTGCTAAGCAGTCTCCCATGGGGAACCTTGTCGAACGCCTTACTGAAGTCCATATAGATCACATCTACTGCTCTGCCCTCATCAATCTCTTTGTTACCTCCTCAAAAAACTCAATCAAGTTTGTGAGACATGATTTCCCACGTACAAAGCCATGCTGACTATCCCTAATCAGTCCTTGCCTTTCCAAATACATGTACATCCTGCAGAAATTTCCTGCAGTCTGGGAAATCTGTGGTTTTAACAGAAAAGGAAACTTCCAAAGATTTCATTGAGTGACTTAATTCCTGGGAGTGGTTAGGTTGCCCTCTCCATTGAGTGGGTGATTTTGAGATGGATTGCAGTTCACTTCCAGCTTTTTAATGTTTTAATTTCACAGCTGATTCAAACCCATTTTTGTTCTTGAAAGTTAAAAATACTGATTTCCAACCTGCACATAGTTGCTGCTATGTTCATTAATAAGGCTCTTTGCGCAGAGGAGATCTGGGTAGCAGAAATTCCTGAGGCTTCGGGTTAAGTCCTGAAAGGCGGGCAGATGACTGTGTTACTTGTGGTCAAGGCAATTACATCCTTTCATGGAACTGAGAGGAATTGGAAAGCAGACTTTGAAGAGAGCACAGAACTAGCTCTGGATTGGTGCTGTAATAGGAAAGGGCAGATTACACTCTTGCTACTTATAAAGCATCAGTGTCAAAACTTGATGAATACCATGGCACATTCTGAACAAGAATGGCGATGCATCAGATTGTACAGAAGACGGGACACCAATATTTAAATATATGTTGACATTAACACACTATTGGCTTAAGGTTTACAACACGACATGAATTTATATTCCAGGAGTTAGGATTGTCGAGTTCTAATGCTTTCTGTTTTTAGTTTGTAGGTTATAATGATGAAGTGCTGGATGTAAAGTTTTTGGGCCCATCTGACACACACATTGTTGTGGCCACCAACAGCCCACAGCTGAAAGTATTTGAGCTTGCAACGTTAAATTGTCAAATTCTATATGGACACACAGGTGAGTGGAAACTTCCTACTTGTGTTGGGTTGGTCATAACTCTCCTTCAAGTTTCCACTCTGGTAGTGGTGAGAGGTAGGGGTTATGGGACAAATACTTGGATAGTGCAATAGTCTTGTATTCATTCCCTTGTACAAATGTACATGCCAGACACAGTACATTGTCATCTTTGTTTTTTGATTCACAATCTGCTGACCCTCTTGTTAACCTGTCACAATGTTGCAATATCTGTTTGCCCTAAACCAGTTTGAACAAAAGATTAGTTTGAAGTAAATTGCCAAGTGTTGCAGTTGCTATACCTGGGTTACGCCGCACTTTTTTTTGGATCTATTATTTTAACAGCCCAGGTATAGTTTTGCCTTTGTACGATTGATAAGTCATTTAATACATCCCCATCTTTTATAGAACCCCTACAGTGTGAAAGCTGGCCATTAAGACCCTGTGAAGAGCATCCCACCCAGACCCTTCTCCCCACTACCCTATCCATGTAATCCTGTACTTCCCATGGACTGCGCACCCCTGGGCACTGTGGGCAATTTAGCCTGGCCAATCCATCTAACCTGCACATCTTTGGACTGTGGAAGGAAACTGGAGGACACAGAGCAAACCCACACAGACACAGGGAGAATGTGTAAACTTCACATAAACCGTCACCTAAGGGTGGAATCGAATCCAGGTCCCTGGCGCTGTGAGGCAGCAGTGCTAGCCACCATGCCACCCAATGTATCGAATGAATACAATTATGTAATGTTCTCTGTGTTTTCTCAAATAGATCTTGCCATGCAATTGTAATTGTGCATTATTCCATTTTCTAACCCCATTTAGTTACCAAAGAAATATTGTTAACTTCTTCCGTTTCTAAATTGAATCCCTTATGCATGTTGAAATCGTATTTTTAAGCTAAATTTCTTGAGCTCAATGTAGGAAAAAGACATTAATGTATAGTTGCATTCCACAACAATAGGAGTGCTTGACTGCCATTGATACATTTCTCATATATTGGTCATTATAATGCAAGAAATGTGACAACAGAGCAAGGTCCCACAAATGTAATGCAGTAATGACAATACCAAATACTTCAAACACACTTTTTTCCCCATGTCAACATTTACTTGTGTGGCTTGCTACAGACCACATACTCAAAGCAAGCAGCTGGAAGAGTTGCATTTGAGTGTAACAGTGCCAGGTAAGTTTGTGCTGCAGGAATTTTAAAAAAAGGCTGTTCACAGATACGTAATTTCTGTTTAATAACAGCTTGCTATCAGTGTTTCATTGGTTCCTTGCAAAGCTGTTAAAAACAGACATTGCTGGAGAAACGCAGCAGGTCTGGTAGTATCTCTGGAGCGAGAAACAGAGTTCATGCCTTGAATCCAGTCACCCTTCTACAGAATCCATGGCCATTAGGAAAATGTGGTACAGTTGGTTCTGCTATAACACAACAGTTCTGTTCTCGTGCAACCCCATGGTATAAGAAAATCGAATAATAGTTACACCATTTAAACTAATGGGGCCAGAATTGCGTTATAAATAATACACAGTCTAAAAGTTTGCGCTTTAGAAGCAGTGTCCCAAATTCATCAATCATGTTATAGCGAATTCGCATTAACAAAATGCGCATTATAGCAGAACAACCAGTATCTATGCTGATGATAGATGTGTTGGAGTGAGTGGTGTTGGAGTGAGTGTGGATAGGTAAGGAAGGAGCCTACATCGCGATTTAAAAGTTAGGCAGACAACAGAATGGAGATAGTAAATCAGGGAAGATAATAAACTAGATATGTGTAATTATTAACCTTAATATTGAGCCTTGAAACACCTGATGTTGAGGAACATTTCCTTCCACCTCCAAAACCCAGCTTCTATCATGATGACGGGTTGCTTTCAATGCAACCAACCAGCCATAACCCACATTGTCAGATACCTAGTTTCTTTTCTTGCCTGGCTGACTGTGTAAATTTAACATGATTTCTGTTTGTTTATTTCAGATATTTTGATGTAAAAAATAATTTTAGTCAGCTATTTACTAATTTCTGGCCTGCCTGTTGGTTGCGTAGTGTTATGCTGCATATTTTCCGACTATCAGATTATATTGCGCTGTTAGTACAGTCTTGGAATAATACAAGCAATTAATTTGCATTGAAGTCATGACTGAAGATAAAGAACTTATTTTTCTACTTAGTGTTATGCTATACCCAGAGAAAATTAATTTTCTTTTTTAGATACCGTATTAGCCCTGGATGTGTTTAAGAAAGGCACCAAATTTGCCAGTTGTTCAAAGGTATGTTCTATTTTTCAACAAAATTGATCTATTTTTTATAGATTTAGTTGGGAAATTAATTCTTTTTGCGATATAAACTAACTTGGTGTTTTTAGGTTTAATTATTTTCCTCCCACACTTCAGGACAAAACCGTTCGAATCTGGAAAATGAGTAAAACGACTGGAGAAGTGAACTGTGTGGCACAAGGCCTAGGACATGCCCACAGCATCGGTATTATTTCTTGCTCAAGGTAAGTATGTTTTGAAAGTTATCATAGACTCTCTACAGTGTGGAAACAGGCCCTTTGGAAACAAGTCCACACCGGCCCTCTGAAGAGTATTCCACCCAAGCCCATTCCCCATTACTGTACACAGTAATGCACTAATGCACATAACATACACATCCCTGAACATTATGAGCAATTTAGCGTGGCCAATCTACCTAACCTGCACATCTTTGGATTGTGGAAGGAAACCAGAGCACTCGGAGGAAACCCATGCAGGCACATGTTCAGGTGTTTTTTTTCTTAAATGAGAGCCTCAAAACTCCTCTTGCTGCAAGATCCCCCTTCATGTCTGCTGTTCAAGCAATGAAAATGTGACTAAATCGGCTTGACTTTCCAATTCTCAGCTTTGTGTTCAAATCTTTTATTATTTCAATCTCTTACAGAATCTGAACTGCTTCCATTTTGGTCCCTTTGTACATTTCCAATTTGAATTGCTTAACTTTTCACTGTGTACCTTCAGCAGCCTGACCCTAAGCTCTGGCATGCGCTCCTTCATTCATGCTGCCTCTCTCACCCTCTCTCTCTCTGTTAAGGTGCTTTTAAACATCTTGACCAAGCATTGTCACCTTTCTGTCATGACTGGTTTTAAAGTTTTGTTTGATAATCTTACTGTGAAACTTCTTGAAATTTTTTTTTTCCGGAAAGCCGCAATCCAAATGCAAGTCTTGCTGGCGATAAACTTGTTATAGCATGCACTTGGGTGCTTTTTTTAAACAGATATGCTTTTATAACAGTTGAGGTCTTGGTTAACTCAGTTGTCTAGCTGACTGGCTTGCAAATCAGCGTAACGCCAACAGCGTTGTTTCAATTCCCACACAGGTTACCATATTGGGTTCTCTTCCATCTCTCCTGAGGCGTAGTGACCCACAGGCTAAACCACCATCAGTTATATCTCTGTAATAAGAGAGCAGCTCACTAGGATTGTGGCAACTTTACCGCAACCTTATAACACAGTTCTTCTTAAGGATGCATTTAAATAGTGACACATTGCCCCAGCGTGGAGTTAAGCCTGAAGATGGTGTTACTTTCTAATGTAGATAACCCCTTGTATTGCTCTTCAGCTTCAGAGATTTATTGTCTTCAGGTGAAGGTGGGAATAAGATTGACAATGCTTCTGACTGATTATCTGATCATGGTTGAGCAGCAGATTTGTGTAGCTCCAATCTGATTGTAGGCTTCTACGTTGTATGCAGATTTTTTGGTTCTAATGTTCTTTTTATTCGATGATTTTCTAATTCCAGATTGAAAGAAGGCTTCATTATCAGTGGGAGCCAGGACTGCACCCTAAAGCTGTGGAATCTTACAAAGTCCATTGAGGTTAACAGTAAGAAAGCCGCAGAACCTGAAATCTTTCATGCTGAGTTGACTGAGCAAGTTCACGACAAGGTAAAAGGTTATGGGTTATATCGATGCCTAAGTAATGATGAACACTTGTGTGATCTGCTTTTTAGAAGAAGGAATCCAGTGAGGGCAAAGCAGATAATGTAGAAGTTAACAGCACAGTGGGACTGACTTGGTTAGTTCCATTCTTGTACTATACCATTGGATAGATGTCTCTAGTCAAATATATCCTCGCCTCCATCTCACTCTCTTCATGCTGCACCCCTTGGCAGTGTCATTTACAGACAAGTTTAGAATAGACCAGCCAACTTGCCTTTCCAAATCCCCCATATGCTGCTGAAACTCTTGCTTCTATTCCTTTGTGATCTTTAAAGTTAACTTCTCCAATGTTCTGCTGGCTAACCTGCCATTATTGCATAGACTTCAACTTATCCAAATCTCTACTACTCTCGTGCTATTCTGCATAAGTCTTATAAATCTTCCCTGTCTTTGTTAATCAACAGTGACTTTTGGATCTGCTACACAACTGGTATAAGATTTCTGTTAAATCCCTTCATGGCCTTGTCTCTTTGTATTCTTGTAACCTCCCAAACCTTATCTTTCCCTGACGACCTCTCCTCTCAGTGACTCCTTAAGGCACCGATCCTCCCGTTACTTTTCTCACTGTGTCTTCAGATTCCTAAGCTCTGGAAGCTAACCCTCTCCTCCTGGATAAAGCTTTGGTTAATTCATCATCATGTTCCATGATGAGCGATGTTGGGATGTTTCGCTGTACGGTGGAAAACTATTCCACGGATACGGGGGTCGCTCTGTATTAGAGGTTGCATGTCAATGTTACAGTTGTGAACAAGATTGCACCGATAATTAAACTGTTTGCTAATCATCAGGAAATGAGGGTGTGGTTTGTTCTTAAGTGTGTCCTATTGTGATTATTACATTGTAGGATATAAACAGTGTGGTAGTCTCTCCAAATGACAAGCTGGTGGCTACCGGCTCACAGGACAGAACAGCAAAGCTCTGGTCCACATCTGATTTCTCACTCATCGGAGTGTTTCGAGGTCACACCCGTGGAATTTGGTCGGTCCAGTTTTCTCCGATGGACCAGATCCTAGCTACCTCTTCAGCAGATGGCACTGTCAAACTCTGGGGACTTCAGGACTTCAACTGCTTAAAGGTAGAAAATATGATTTGGTTGTGGCAGAGGGAAGACTTCAGTGTGACCAAAAACAACTTGGTGACTTGCGTGACCTGATTAGGAAAGGTGATTGGACGGTGTGGCAGAATTAAACGTCTAAAATTCTAACAGGGCTAGGCTAGGGTCAGGAAGGGTATTTCCTGTGGGTAGGGAGTCTCGAACCAGGTGCAGTCTCACCCATGATATGAAGGAGGCCATTTAAGACTGACATGAAGAAATGTCGTCTTATTCCACAGAAGGCAATGGAGGTAGGGTCACTGAGTGTATTAACGGAAAATTTTAAGACATTAAAGGTAATATGTGGTATGGAGAGAAAATAAAGAGGTGGCATTGAGGTAGAGGGTCGATCGTGATCATGTTGAATGGCACAGTAGGCTCAGAGGGCCGAATGGCCTACTTCTGCGCGGAGTTTGTTTGGAATCCTTAACTGAGCCAAAAACCAAAGGGTGAGAATTACAGTCAAGAGGGGGCGAAGTGGAGTGTGACACAAACGGCATGAAGTCTTTTAGCCTCTGGTCCTTGGCATGCTTTTCTCTCATGGACCTCCCCTCCACTCCCAACCTCAAACCACACCCATCCCCACCAAAATTGGCATGTGTGACATGGAGGCTGACAGGTGGGAATAGTGTGACTGTCGACTAGAGCCAGGAGAGCATGTGTAAGGGTGCCCAGAAGAATAAGGAAGGTGGAAGTAAGCAAGGTTGTTCGGGGAGGCAGTAACCTGGGGTGGGAGAGGTCTGAGCTCTCATCACACAGACAGGAAGAGCTCTCTCACTCCCCCTGGCCTACAGGGAGGTTTCAAAATAAAAAGAGTTACTTGAGCCTCTTGTGGCGACAATCTGACCTGAAGTGATCCCAGGAATGTGCAGGCTTTTGTTGATTTCAAGTTAAAATCATTTTCCGGTCACAGTGGCCTCATCAAACCTTAATTGTGTCTCTTTCTGGAGCAGACAGCTGTGCTAAAGAGATAGAGTCTCCAGCTAAAATGACCTGCATGTGAACCTCCAGGCAAAATTTTACCCAACCACCCCCAATCGCCACTACCTTGTTCCTGATGGATACACTGGGTTAACATCTGCAGTCTTATTGTATTGGTGGTATATGATATCGTTAAACATTTAATTATTTCAATGGACTTTCCCTTAACGGGTTTTGAGAAGATTTGTAGGTTAGGTGGAGGTTCTGGATATAGGTTTGCTAACTTAGCTGGAAGGTTCGTTTTCGGATGTTTCATCACCATACTAGGTTACATCATCAGTGAGCCTGGGGATGAAGCACTGGTGGCATGGCCTGCTTTATATTTGTGTTTAGGTTTCTTTGGGTTGGTGATGTCATTTCCTGTGGTGATGATATTTCCTGTTCTTTGTCTTAGGGGGTGGTAAATGGGATCCAAGTCAATGTGTTTGTTGATGGAGTTCCAATTGGAATGCCATGCTTCTAGGAATTCTCGTGCGTGTCTCTGTTTGGCTTGTCCTAGGATGGATGTGTTGTCCCAGTCAAAGTGGTGTCCTTCCTCATCTGTATGTAAGGATACTAGTGAGAGTGGGTCATGTCTTTTTATGGCTAGTTGATGTTCATGTATCCTGGTGGCTAGTTCTCTGCCTGTTTATTCAATGTAGTGTTTGTTACAGTTCTTGCATGGTATTTTGAAAGTGACATTAGTTTTGCTTGTTGTCTGTATAGGGTCTTTCAAGTTCATTAGCTGCTGTTTTAGCGTGTTGGTGGGTTTGTGGGCTCAAATGATGCCAAGGGGTTTGATTTCTCTGACGATCACCAAGATTAATGGATTTTTGGATACAGCGAGAATGAAGGGATATTGAGGTAGAAAGGCAAAATATTACAATTGTAGGAAAATTGAAATAAAAAAACAGAAAATGCTGGATGCTCAAGGTTTCATTGCTTCTGTGGTGATAAGAAAGTTAACATCATTATTGGAATAATGCATAAGGGTAGAATTGAGATAAAAGATCTGAGTCATGATCCTACTGATGGTGGGTCAGGCAGAAAAGGCTGAATGGTTTAGTGTGTTATTTTTAATGTTCAGCGAAGGTATGAGGGGTGTTAGTACACAGTAACCAACTGAGCAAAAATAGAAGGAAGCATTTAAAGTTCATAACAACAACTTGCAGTTCCTGTCAAATGAACTGCATTCTTTCTCTCGATTCTTGCTACCCTTTCTATCGTGCGTATTTGTAGCAATGAAACTCATTTGTTCATTTTTGCCAAGTCAGATCAGTTATGATGTTATTTACCTAATCTCCTATTTGTGCCTGGAGTGTGGTCTTTACCACAGTATTGAATGCAGCGATACTAAAGTAAGTTCCGCAGCCTAATGCTGATGGCCCCTCCTTACTATCTCCTGCCTCTCTTCATATCCCTCCTTGCCCAGAGCTAAACAGTCAAGCAGTTGATCTCTGACATGACCTCGAATTCCTATCAGTCACAGCTTAGCCCTTTTGAATTCAGAATGCCCCGACCCTGGTTGGCTACTAGACCTACCAGCCCTGACCCTAATCCCCTTGCTCATTTCAGAAACTATGTTTGTGCCCGATTTGCATCTTTAAAATACTGTTTAGCCCTTTTTTAAAAAGTATTTATCCAGGGCAAAATACTTTACGAAATGTTTAGGTCCCATTCCTGGTAGGGAGATCTTTGGTGCCTTTGCTTAATGCCTCCATGTTTCCAAGTTCCCCCATGTTTTTGGATGTCGCATATAGCACATTGTATCTGAATTCTCAGAAGGCTTTTGATAAAGGAGGCTGGTAAATCAATTTAGATAGCTTGGAATTTACTAGTGTGGATTGAGAATTAGTGCACCATTGTTTTATTTGTTCATGGGATTTGTTCATGTTCGTGGGCATCGCTGGGGAGGCTGGCATTTATTACCCAGAGGGTAGTTAAGAGTCGACCACATTGCTGTATCTGCAGTTACCTGTAAGGATGGCAGATTTCCCTTCTCTAAAGGGCATTAGTGAACCTGATGGGTTTTATGACAATTGACAAAGGTTGCATGGCCATCACTGGGCTAGCTTTGTATTCTATATTCTGATGGGATTCAAGCTCATGTTCCCAGAAAGTTAACCTAAGAGTCTGAGTTACTCATCCACTATTAATGCTCCACAACCTCCCCTCAAGACTGAGTAGGAATAAATGGACCATCTCAGGGTGCGAGGCTGGACTGCAAAGGGGGAATGCTACATCCACAAATACTCACAATCACAAGAAAAGGTTTGCATGTGGCCATCAGTCATAATATTTCCAGCTGGCATCAAGCTGGTTGGTAAAAAGAATAATTTGAGAGGTGGATGCACAGAGGCATCAAGAGGATTCCGATGGGCCTCATGAATAGGTTAGAACATAGTGGATAAAATTTATTGTGAATATATATGAGGTTATTCACTTTAGTAGAAAAGACAAATTACTTCTTAAATGAAGAGAGGTTTGAAAGTGCAGGTTGTCTGAGGAATCTGGATGTACTAGTCCCTCAAAGCTAAGATGCAGGCACTGGAAGTCATTAGGAAGGCAAATGATGTGTTGGCATTGATTTCAAGGGGATTTGAGTACAGCAGTGAAGATATCTTACCACAGTTGTGTAGCGCCTTTGTGAGATCTCACCTAGAGTATTGTGTACAACCTGCCATAGGGAAAGTTCAGTTGAGATTCACCAGATTAATCCCTGGGCTGGTGGGGTTATCTTGTGTGGAAACATTTGGGAAACGTGTCTGTGTCCCTTCGTTATGAAGAATGATGATCTGATTACTAGATAATCAATTAACTCAATCCTGAAGATGTCACTGCCAGTACTCCAGCAGTGCTTAGTAATAAGCAGGCAGTTTATTCCAATATTATAAATTTGCGATGCTATTAATGCTGCACTGTATGTAACAGCTCACTGGAGGAATGGCAGTAGAAGACTCGTTTGAAGCACATTTCAAAGGATCAGAGTGTGATGGCAGAGTGTGCTCACGAAATTACTAGGATGCCTGTGGTGACTTGTGTTGATTGTTCATTTACCTGCTTAACTTGGTAGGAATTCATTGACAGTGTTTTATGTTCCACTATGCTGCCAGTCTGTTTATTGGTTCATGAGCCCTTGAGCGAATTCTCGTCACCTGCTGACTGAGTTCAAGATAATTATTAATGAGGTGTTTTCATTTCAGCTACCCTTTTATGAGTAATGGTACTGTTGACTATATAGTGTACTTCTCATTTCGTAACCCTTTGTATTCTCAGACGTTTGAAGGCCATGATGCTTCTGTACTGAAAACAATTTTTGTGAGTCGTGGAACTCAGCTGTTGACAAGGTAAAATGAAGTTTTATTAATTGTTGACAGATTAAAAATAGATGTTGCACAACATTCCATTCCAAAACACCCCACAACCTTCAGCCTGCCCCAAAGTTTGGTAAGACCATTGTTGATCTGTTACTAATCATTCAGCTACCTTTATTCTATATGCATTGACAGCCTTTCCTAACAAGGATGTATCCTTTTCAGTTCTCAATGTTTCAGTTTACCCAACATACACCACTTTCAATCATAGTGCCAGATTTTCAAAAGTCTTCTGGGTGGCATGGTGGCTCGGTGGTTAGCACTGCTACCTCATGGCGCCAGGGGCTCAGGATCGATTCCAGCCCCTGTGACTGTCTGTAGAGTTTGCACATTCTCCCCATGTCTGCATGGGATTTCCCCCCCCCACAGTCCTAAAGATGTGCAGGTTAGGTGGATTGGCCATACTAAATTGCCCCACAGTGTCCAGGGATGCGTAAACTAGGTAGATTAACCATGGGAATGCAGGTTTATGGGAATAGGATGGGTTGGATCTTCGGAGGGTTGGTGTGGACCCATGAGCCAAATGACCTGCTTCTGCGCTGTAAGGATTCTATGAATCTTCGGAGAGAAAGGACTTCCTGTTTTAGATTTTGAACAACCTAATGCTAACCAGAGGAGTTTGTTTCCCTGCATCTTCCCTAATGAATTCCTTAATCTATTTAACATGAATTAGATCCCCACTCAGTCTTTGCAACTCAAGGTACATGAGCCATTTTTACAGAATCTGACTTCATAGTTTAAACCCTTAAATCTGGTATCACTTTGAGCTAAATGCAGAAGCTGCTGGAAAAGCTCAGCAGGTCTGGCAACATTTGTGCTCTGAAATCGTTGAGCTCCATGATGGGTCCTGAAGGCAGCAAAATGTGTATTTGGAAGATGGGAAGTGTTCCTTGAGTTTCATTGGAACTGAGGACGGAGAAGCCAGCATCGGAGAAAGATAAGGGATTGAAATCTCCAGTGCCTACTTGGTCAGAGCCATGCATTATGACTGATCAGGGATGTTTTGCAACCAACTATCTCATCTCCATTTGATCTCCCCAAAATAGAGCAGACCGCTGTGTGAGTTGCAAGTATGCAAACCTAAATTTACGGAAATAGGCATACGTTGGTGTTTCATTGAGAAAGAGTGCTTGGGGATCTTGGATTGTCAGGAAGTAAAAGGGCAGGTATTACTCTCCTGCACTTGCATGCATCCCTTTCCTCCTCTGTCTCTCTTCCAACTGTCCTGCTGACTTGACCCTTCACACTGGCTTCCGAGGCAGCTCTCTTTCTCCATAACAGAAGATGCCCCTCCCATCGTGGTTGACAGGGTAGTTGACAGTAACCGTTTCATTTCCTGTATTTTATTACCAGGTCTTATGGCGAATTGAAGTGTAAAAGTGTCCAAATTATCTGTGGATATTTGCCTTGCTTAATGTTTTATGTTAGAGATCAGTATGTTCAGAATGAAGTCAGCTTATCAACAGAGACAGGAAACCTTTTTAAATATTGTTGTTGGAGGGAATCCTGAGGGGCAGGATGTACACGTATTTGGAAAGGTAAGGACTGATTAGGGATAGTCAACATGGCTTTGGGAAATCATGTCTCACAAACTTGATTGTGTTTTTTGAAGAAGTAACGAAGAGGATTGATGAGGGTAGAGTGGTAGATGTGATCTATATGGACTTCAGTAAGGCATTCGACAAGGTTCCTCTTGGTCAACTGATTAGCAAGGTTAGATCTCACGGAATACAGGGAGAACTAGCCATTTGGATACAGAACTGGCTCAAAGCTAGAAGATAGAAGGTGGTGGTGAAGGGTTGTTTTTCAGACTGGAGGCCTGTGACCAGTGGTGTGCCACAAGGATCGGTGCATGTGTCCACTACCTTTCGTCATACATATATATGATTTGGATGTGAACATCTGAGGGCGGCATGGTGGCTCAGTGGTTAGCATGGCTACCTCACAGCACCAGTGAGCTGGGTTCAGTTCCAGCTTCGGGCGACTGTCTGTGTGGAGTTTGCACATTCTCCCTGTGCCTGCGTGGGTTTCCTCCGGGTGCTCCGGTTTCCCCCCACAGTCCAAAGATGTGCAGGTTAGGTAAATTGGCCATGCTAAATTACCCATAGTGTTTCGGGATGTGTAGGTTTGGTGCATTAGTCAGTGGTAAATATATCGAGTAATAGGGTAGGGGAATGCGTTTGGGTGGGTTACTCTTTGGAGGGTCAGTGTGGACTTGTTGGGCTAAAGGGGCCTGTTTCCACGCAGTAGGGATTCTGTGACATGTCATGACATGACATACGAGGTATAGTTAGTAAGTTTGCAGACAACTCCAAAATTGGAGGTGTAGTGGACAGCGAAGAAGGTTACCTCAGAGTGCAATGGGATCTTGATCAGATGGGCCAATGGGTTGTGGAGTGGCAGACAGAGTTTAGATAAATGTGAGGTGCTACATTTTGGAAAAACAAATCGGAGTAGGACTTATACACTTAATGGTAAGGTCCTAGGGAATGTTGCTGAACAAAGAGACCTTGGAGTGCAGGTTCATAGCTCCTTGAAAGTAGAGTCGCAGGTAGATAGGCTAGCGAAAAAGGCATTTGGTTTGCTTTCCTTTATTGGTCAGAGTATTGAGTACAGGAGTTGGGAGGTCATGTTGCAACTGTACAGGACATTGGTTAGGCTTCTTTTGGAATTTTGCATGCATTTCTGGTCTCCTTCCTATCTGCAGGATGTTGTGAAACTTGAAAGGGTTCAGAAAAGATTTACAAAGATGTTACCAGGGTTGGAGGATTTAGGCTACAGGGAGAGGCTGAATAGGCTGGGGCTGTTTTCCCTGGTGCACCGGAGACTGAGGGGTGATCTTATAGAGGTTTATAGAATCATGAGGGACATAGATAGGATGGGCTAAATAGGCAAGGCCTTTTCCCTGGGATGGAGAAGTCCAGAACTAGAAGGCACAGGTTTAAGATGAGAGGGAAAGATTCAAACGGGACATAAGGGGCATCTTCTTCTCACAGAGGGTGGTGCGTGTATGGAATGAGCTACCAGAGGAAGTGTTGGAGACTGGTACAATTACAGCATTTAGAAGGTGTCTGGATGGGTATATGAATAGGAAGGGTTTAGAGGGATGTGGGACTAGATGAGGTTCAGATATCTGGTCGGCGTGGACGAGTTGGACGGAGGGGTCTGATTCTGTCCTGTATGTCTCTATGACTCCATGTTAGATGGAGGAGCAGATCTGATGGGTTGAATGGTCTTCTCCTGTTCCTGTGTTCTCAACTCCACTCACTCTCCTCTCTCCACCTTTTGGTAAGCGTTTCCTGCCTTGTTCTGTGTCACCCTGAACTCTGGCAGGTAGTTTGCACTGACTGCACTTTACTTCAGTCAGAGAAGGAGACAGCCTTTTGGCAGAACATCCCTTGGAAACATCTGAACCCACTTGTTGCAATAAATCTTATGGTTGATATCGCATCAAAGTTGAGAAAAAAATAACTTTGATGTAAATAAACTTACAGCATTTTCTTGTGTTTCTATTATTTGCAGCGCATCTGATGGCTTGCTGAAACTGTGGACCATCAAAACTAATGAATGTGTTAAAACATTAGACGCCCACGAGAATAAGGTGTGGGGTCTCCACTGTAATAAGAAAGATGATATGGTCGTCTCTGGAGCAGCAGACTCGTGTATAATTATCTGGAAGGTACGATGCATGAAATCGCTGATGTCTCATAAACAGCAAGTGCGTCTTGTCAGAAGCTGTGTTTTCAACAACCCTACAGGTTTTCTATTTTTCTAATATCACTTAATCTTTGCGATTATACACTTGGCCAAGGAGCAAAGGAATCCCAGTTGCCAGTGCTACTCACCTCAGTGAAACCCTTGAGGAGAAAACTCTGTGCTTCTGATTGATAATCAGGTGCAATTTCTTAATTGCACATTATGTCTGCCTTTTACCTCATGGATCTTCCTTGACTCTGACCATGGTTACGTGGGCAAACACCTGATGATATACTTATTGGACTGTGTAAATCTAGTTTGGAACTGCAGCTGAATTGAGCCAAATTTAACATGAATTGGCAGTGAATCAGCAGTCCCACTGAGAGACTCGTGACCAATGCTAAAATGGGGCGGCATGGGAGCTGAGTGGTTAGTACAGCTGCCTCGCAGCATCAGGGATCCAAGTTCAATTCCACCCTCGAGCCACTGTCTGTGTGGAGTTTACACATTCTCGCCATGTCTGTGTGGGATTCCTCTGGGTGCTCTGGTTTCCTCCCACAGTCAAAAATGTGCAGGTTAGGTGGATTGGCTGAGCTAAATTGCTCAGTGTCCAGGGATGTGTAGGCTACATGGATTAGCCAAGGGAAATGCAGGATTACAGGGATGGGGTGGGTCTGGGTGGGATGCTCTTTGGAGGGTTGGTATGGACTCAATAGGCTGAATGGCCTTGCCTCACTCTAGGGATTCTATGAAAAGGGAATGAGCTTTAATATGCACAAAGCTAATCTGCACTGGAATGGAATGGAAAGCATTGCAACTCACTGCAACATTATAGTTCACAAAAAAACGTACTTACAAGTTCTCCCCTTTGAACATCTTGGAACATCACACAGACTTTTGAAATGATAGATGCTGTCCCTACCTCTCTCAAAACTTTTCATCTCAGTCAAGTTACGTTTTAATTGTAGGATGGTAAAAGGGGCAGCAAAGATGAAATGCATCTGGTTCTTTGCTTTCAAATTATTGGAAAAGAATTGTCCGTCCTAATAAAATGTTCTTCTCTGTGTTTTAGGATGTGACAGAGATAGAGCTTGCTGAAGAGCAGGCCAAACAGGAAGACCAGATTTTGAAGTGAGTTTTTTTTAAAAATGTAGTCTGACTTGATGAGGTAACAGTTTTTACTGTGCACCATGTGTCAAACTGTACAGGTCTGAGCCCTCGGGTGCTGCCTGACCTGCTGCGCTTTCCCAGCGCCACATTTTATCAACTCTCCAGCGTCTGCAGTCTTCACTCTCTCCTTATTTAGGAACCAGCTTGGCTTGAGGATAAAACTGAGTGAAACATCCGAGTAGTACTTAGTTCTCACTCGAGAAGATAAGGTGTCTTTAATTTACTTTAAAATGCAGTTCTTCAAAGCACATTTTCTTGCATTCTTTTCCAAGAAGATTAAAATTACCAACAAATTATATTAAGGCCACCAGGTGTCACATTCTAAAATAACCCTTTTCATTTTTATAAAGCAACTTTTAAATTGAATATCCGCAGTTTCCTGAGTGAATCCATGAACTGCCTTGATAAATCCCTCAATCTTTGTAGCTCAGCGTAGCTGGGCTGGTATCTAGTGTATAGGAATCAGCCATTTAAACAGGTAATTGTATTTTCTTGTAGTTGTGTTCAGGGCAACCATTAATAAATTGAGTGATTGTTGTTTATCATTAATGACAGTCTAGTTTACGCCGAATTAAAACTGAAAGAACAACTGTAGTGGCCTCTACATTGGAGAGAGAGAGTGCCAGCTCTCAGATACCTCCTCCTATCGCCCCCTTGACTATGACCCCACTATGGACCATCAGGACATTGTGTCCACTATGGTCACTAACCTCATGTCATCTGGTGCTTCCCGTCCTCCTCCTGCCTCCAAGCTGATAGTCACCCGGAACAACTTCTTTTAACTCCTCCCACTTTCTTCAGGTCACAGGGCTGGCCACGGGGACCTGCATGCGCCCCAGTTATGCCTGTCTCTTTGTGGGTTATGTGAGCGTTCCTTGTTCTGGTCCTATTCCACCCCTGACCTGCAGCTCTTTCTCCGGTATATCAGTGATATCATTGGTGCTGCCTCCACCTCTCATTCCAGAATTGGAAAAGTTTATCAATTTTGCTTCCAATTTCCATCCCACTCTCACCTTCATCTGGTCCATCTCCGACTCCTCCCTTTGCTTCCTCAACATCTCCGTTTCCATTTTTGTGGTTAAGCTGGCCACCAAAATCCACAATAACCCAACCGACTCCCACGGTTATCTTGACTATACGTCCTCATGCCCTCCTTCCTGTAAAGACTCTATTCCATTTTCCCAGTTCCTCCATCTCCGTCGCATCTGTTCCGATCACTGTAGTTGACAGGACCCTCGCGTGGGTCTGACCCATCTCCCACACTTCAGCACTCATCCTCTCTCTTCCCTCCCGCAACAGTGATAGGACCACCCCCTTTATCCTCCTATAGCATCCACATCCATGTGATCATTAAACCCCATTTCTGCCAACTCCAGCGAGATGCTACCACCAGACTCACATTCCCCTTCTTTCTCTTGTCAGCTTTCCGCAAGAGCTGTTCCCTCTGGGACACCTTAGTCCACTCCCCACAGCCTCACGGCAGCTTCCATGTAGAAGGTGTATTCCCAGCCTGTTTACTTCCTCCCTCCTCAGATCCAAAGGCCCAAGCACACCCTCCAGGAGAAGCAGCCTTTGCCTGCTCTTCCTTCAATCTAATCTACTGCATTCACTGCTCACAAAAGTGGTCTCCTAAACATTGGGGAAGTAAAGTATAGCCTGGGTGGACTGCTTCACGGAACATCTATGTTCTGTGCACAAAAAAAAACCTGAGCTTCCAGTTGCCTGCCACTTCAACACACCCCGTTTCCTGACTGATATCTCTGTCTCAGGCTTGCTGCAGTGCTCCGGCAAAGCTCAGTATAAGCTGGAAGGACAGCACCTCATTTTCCACCTGGGAACTCTACAGACTTCTGGGCTCAATACTGAGTTCAACAGTTTTAAGGCCTGAGGCACCTTCTCCCATTTCCTTACCCCACACACCAGGCCGTGTTATCACATGGTCTGCTAATATACACAACCCACTATTAGCCACTAATAGTCTCCATTAGTGGCCATTCCCATTCTCCTCGACTGATCGTTATCCTTTGTCTATCCAATTGTTCTTCTCTCTCTTTGGGCTCCATCCCTACCTATTGCTTACTCTTTACCCCTCCCTGCACCACATCTTCTACAGAAAAACGAACTTTCTCCTGGCTACCATCAGTCCTGAAGAAGGGTCAGTGGACCCAAAATGTTAACTCTGCTTTCTCTGCACAGATGCTGCCAAAACTGCTGAGCCTTTCCAGCCATTTCTGCTTTTGTTTCTAGTTTTTCTTTTGTCGTGCCCTTTCTTCTGTGAGAGATTCTGATTGTTAGTGTATGAGCTCAATATATCATTTCAAATGGCAGCCACTTATAGGTTTGAAGTGTTAGCCTAGGCAGAGACTGTTGGCAGGTTACTCACCATGAGTCTGTCCCAGTAATTCCTAACAGCTTCATCAGTACATCTTATGACAAAGACATCACAGAATAATAATGAGGGACAGGAACGAAAATTTTGCCTTCCCTAAGTTACGAATATTAGCGCTAATTGTAGTGCTTTCTACAGAAGCGCTGACAGTGATTTATACATGAGATTGCATATTGATCCACATTACATTGGTGGTTCAGGCATTGTAAAGATTGCACGATGATTTGAACTCATTGCTTAACATTGCATAGATTGTGTCATCCGTTGTATTGTTTTAGTTTAGAATACACTTCTCCTGGTCTTGTTTTGATATTGTTTGACAAGGGAGGCACCACAGTTTTTATTTATCCTGTTTTTCTGGGTGGAATTAAGTCATGCAGAAGAAATACTTTGGTCATAGTTAAGCCAATCATTGACTTATTTGACATTCATCGTGACATTATGAAAATGATATTATCAGTTGCCTGCCATTGTATTTTGATCAGAATGCAAAACAGGATTAAACCTGTGAGGTCTTAATTTAACGCTTTTCAAAAATTTGCTTGCTCATTCATTCATTAGTGATGAGGAATTGTAGGTTTTCTTCAAATTATTGAAGAAATAGAGACCTTTTGATTTCATTGATAGGGCAGCAAGGAGTAGGAACTAGAGGAAGACTTTGGGACCTGGGTGTTAAGTTGTTGATGGTTTTGTACTTTTGTAACTGTTTAAAATTGATGACATTTGTTTGAGCCATCACAAAGGACAACCTTTTCAACATGAAAATGCCATATACATTTCTGGTTTTAAATGTTTTAGTCAACATTGACTAGGCTAAAACAATTACACTTGCAATTATATCAGTAAAGTTGATCTTTTTTTCTATTTTAAGGCACCAAGAATTATCTAATTTAATGCACGAGAAGAAATATGTGAAGGCTTTGGGATTGGCAATTTCTTTGGACCAACCTCAGACTGTGCTTACGGTAATTAAAGGTAAACACAGCATTGAAGTCTTATTATCATTGCTTTTGTTTGTTCTGTGAAACTCACTGCTGTGAATGAACCCGGCCACTGGTCTAGGCAAGCCAGCATGTACCCGATGCAGTGCCCAGCCCAGACAAACAAAGAGGGTTAGTGGCAGGAAGATAATCTGGCTTGCAAAAACCCACCTCCAAATCCAAAAATGACATTTGATACAAAGGTGATCAGTCAGCATTTTGGCAACCACATGTAACTTGGAAAGACCCAAAATCTGAACTATATTACAGAGCCTGGAGATGAAAGCCCCACGCAGCTTCAGAGTTTCTCAAAGTTGCTTTGTAGCCATTGAATTCATGCTGAATTAATATCACTGATCAATGTTTGTTCACAGATGAATAGTCAGTGTTGGTGATATTGGGAGAAATGAGAGTTAGCCACAATGCTAAGCAAACTCTGCTTTTTCTTCAAGTCCCCCAGGATCTTTTACATATTTATACCTCCTTTTAAAAACCATCAGGTCCTTTTATATTCTCACTTCTCTGGGGATTGACAATAGAAAGATAGAGACCTCCTTTGTCCACATCCTGCTCCAAACCCTCAAATATATATGAACAGGCAAATCTGAGGAGGCCTCAAAACCTTTGGTTCCAACCAAAATCCTGCTTTTCTTCAGCCATGATTTCTCACTTTTCAAAGATGTATCTAACCACAGTTCAGAGGGTTGTGTGATGGTAAAGGAAGTTGTTCTGTTCTGGTTCTGTAAAAGGTAAGTTATAAGTTTGGGAGAAGATTTGTAGCTCGGGTGCTCGTTGTTGTGGTTCTGTTCGCCGAGCTGGGAATTTGTCTTGCAAACGTTTCGTCCCCTGTCTAGGTGACATCCTCAGTGCTTGGGAGCCTCCTGTGAAGCGCTTCTGTGCTCTTTCTTCCGGCATTTATAGTGGCCTGTCTCTGCCGCTTCCGGTTGTCAGTTTGAGCTGTCCGCTGTAGTGGCCGGTATATTGGGTCCAGGTCGATGTGTTTGTTGATAGAGTCTGTGGATGAGTGCCATGCCTCTAGGAATTCCCTGGCTGTTCTCTGTTTGGCTTGCACTATAATGGTAGTGTTGTCCCAGTCGAATTCATGTTGCTTATCGTCTGCGTGTGTGGCTACTAAGGATAGCTGGTCGTGTCGTTTCGTGGCTAGTTGGTGGTCGTGTATACGGATCGTTAACTGTCTTCCTGTTTGTCCGATGTAGTGTTTTGTGCAGTCTTTGCATGGGATTTTATACACTACATTAGTTTTGCTCATGTTGGGTATCGGGTCCTTCGTTCTGGTGAGTTGTTGTCTGAGCGTGGATGTTGGTTTGTGTGCTGTTATGAGTCCTAGTGGTCACAGTAGTCTGGCTGTCAGTTCAGAAATGCTCCTGATGTATGGTAGTGTGGCTAGTCCTTTGGGTTGCGGCATGTCCTCGTTCCGTTGTCTCTCCCTTAGGCATCTGTTGATGAAATTGCGAGGGTATCCGTTTTTGGCGAATACTTTGTATAGGTGTTCCTCTTCCTCTTTTTGTAGTTCTGGTGAGAACTACAAAAAGAGGAAGAGGAACACCTATACAAAGTATTCGCCAAAAACGGATACCCTCGCAATTTCATCAACAGATGCCTAAGGGAGAGACAACGGAACGAGGACATGCCGCAACCCAAAGGACTAGCCACACTACCATACATCAGGAGCATTTCTGAACTGACAGCCAGACTACTGTGACCACTAGGACTCATAACAGCACACAAACCAACATCCACGCTCAGACAACAACTCACCAGAACGAAGGACCCGATACCCAACATGAGCAAAACTAATGTAGTGTATAAAATCCCATGCAAAGACTGCACAAAACACTACATCGGACAAACAGGAAGACAGTTAACGATCCGTATACACGACCACCAACTAGCCACGAAACGACACGACCAGCTATCCTTAGTAGCCACACACACAGACGACAAGCAACATGAATTCGACTGGGACAACACTACCATTATAGTGCAAGCCAAACAGAGAACAGCCAGGGAATTCCTAGAGGCATGGCACTCATCCACAGACTCTATCAACAAACACATCGACCTGGACCCAATATACCGGCCACTACAGCGGACAGCTCAAACTGACAACCGGAAGCGGCAGAGACAGGCCACTATAAATGCCGGAAGAAAGAGCACAGAAGCGCTTCACAGGAGGCTCCCAAGCACTGAGGATGTCACCTAGACAGGGGACGAAACGTTTGCAAGACAAATTCCCAGCTCGGCGAACAGAACCACAACAACAGGTAAGTTATAAACCTGGTGCTGAGGTGTCTGCTCCATGGGAAGCAGAGGTTTTAAAACAAAATTAGACAAAAGTTTGAATGAGTGGAGTTAGGTTTTTAGATCTTGCTTTCAGTTGATGAAGTTGGGGTTCTTGAAATTGCTGGATACAGTACTCTCTCTACTGCTGCTGCAGAAAGCTTGAGATCTCTCTCTGCTGTGGGATTCAATCTGTCAGTGTTCCTTCTTCTGGATTGGAGGAGATAGCAAGTGTGGGAAATCCATTTTGCTGAATTTGCCTTTGTGTTTATGGGATGCTGCCACATTGGAATAGTTGATGAATAGTAGTTAATTGTGTTATTTTGTTAACTTGAAGTCTGATTGAAATATGTACGCCAACTTTTTTTTTTGTTTGTATTTTAGCTGTGATGTCATTAAAGTGTATTTTGCTTAAAGCTAGGAGTTTGACCAATCGAATCACGTGTGGGACATAACACCTTACACTTGCCTTTAAATAAGATAAACTTTAGGATCTAGGTACTCTCTGATACGTTTTTGAGGAGGTTTGTTCTGGTCCATAGCAGCAGTAAGCAGTCAGTCCTCCCAAGCCGTTTTGGGATGTTGTTCAATAGATTACCAATTCGCTAAGGAGGATAACATTGCTTAATCCATGTTTTCAATTTGAGCAGTTGACCCCTCATTCTAACTGCATGTATCTTAGTACAAGTCTAAATGCTTGAATGTTAATGATGCTCAACTTGGTTTTGATGACCTGAAGCACATTTCCCCACAGCCTCTCCCACTCTCAGCCAGTTCTGTCTCACAGCACAACACTATCTGAAGAATATAAGAGCTCGAGCAGGATTTGCACCTATAGCCCGTTTAGTCTTCTGGAGCACTCATTACAGTCAGGTCTGATTTTCTCCCTCAGCTCTGCTTTTCCCAATCTATTCGAACAAAGTCCGAAAACGTACTGATCTCAGCCCTGTGCACACTCGACACGCTGAGCCTCGTTAGGCTATGTTTCAAAGAGCACAATCTTCTGAAGGAAGAATTTCTCCTCATCTCAAACCTAAATGGCTGAACTCTTAACCTGACAGTATGGTAGACAATAGACAATAGATGCAGGAGTAGGCCATTCTGCCCTTCGAGCCTGCACCGCCATTCAATATGATCATGGCTGATCATTCCTAATCAGTATCCTGTTCCAGCCTTATCTCCATACCCCTTGACTCCACTATCTTTAAGAGCTCTATCCAATTCTTTCTTAAAAGAATCCAGAGACTGGGCCTCCACTGCCCTCTGGGGCAGAGCATTCCACACAGCCACCACTCTCTGGGTGAAGTAGTTTCTCCTCATCTCTGTCCTAAATGGTCTACCCCGTATTTTTAAGTTGTGTCCTCTGGTTTGGCACTCCCCCCATCAACGGAAATATGTTCCCTCCTGCCAGAGTGTCCAGTCCTTTCATAATCCTATACGTTTCAATCAGATCCCCTCTCAGTCTTCTAAACTCAAGGGTATACAAGCCCAGTCGCTTCAGTCTTTCCGTGTAAGGCAATCCTGCCATTCCAGGAATTGACCTCGTGAACCTACGCTGCACTCCCTCAATAGCCAGAATGTCTTTCCTCAAATTTGGAGACCAGAACTGTACACAGTATCCAGGTGTGGTCTCACCAGGGCCCTGTACAGCTGCAGAAGCACCTCTTTGCTTCTATACTCAATCCCTCTTGTTATGAAGGCCAGCATGCTATTAGCCTTCTTCACGACCTGCTGTACCTGCATGCTTGCCTTCATTGACTGGTGGACAAGAACACCCAGATCTCTCTGAACAGCCCCTTTACCTAATTTGATACCATTGAGGTAGTAATCTGCTTCCTGTTCTTGCCACCAAAGTGGATAACCAGACATTTATCCACATTAAACTGCATCTGCCATGCATCTGCCCACTCACCTAACTTGTCCAGGTCACCCTGTAATCCCCTAACATCCTCATCACATTTCACCCTACCACCTAGCTTTGTGTCATCAGCAAATTTGCTAATGTTATTGCTGATACCATCTTCTATGTCATTTACATATATTGTAAAAAGCTGCGGTCCCAGCACGGATCCCTGCGGTACCCCACTGCCATTTCGAAATGGAGCCGTTAATCACTACCCTTTGTTTCCTATTAGCCAACCAATTCTCTATCCAATCTAGTACTTTGCCCCCAATCCCGTGCGCCCTAATTTTACTCACTAACCTCTTGTGTGGGACTTTATCAAAAGCTTTCTGAAAGTCCAGGTACAGTACATCCACTGGATCCCCCTCGTCCATCTTCCGAGTTACATCCTCAAAAAATTCAAGAAGATTAGTCAAGCATGATTTCCCCTTCATAAATCCATGCTGACTCTGTCCTATCCTGTTACTATTATCCAGATGTGCCGTAATTTCATCCTTTATAATAGACTCCAGCATCTTTCCCACCACTGAGGTCAGACTAACTGGTCTATAATTTCCTGCTTTCTCCCGCCCACCCTTCTTAAAAAGTGGCACAACATTAGCCGCCCTCCAATCCTCAGGAACCAACCCCGATTCTATTGAACTCTGGAAAATAATCACCAGCGCATCCACGATTTCCCGAGCCACCTCCTTCAGTACCCTGGGATGCAGGCCATCAGGTCCCGGAGACTTATCAACCTTCAGACCTAACAGTCTCTCCAACACCAAATCCTGGCAAATAGAAATTCCCTGAAGTTCAGGTCCTTCAGCCACTGTTACTGCTTTTACACTCTATATCCAGAAGAGACAGCCCATCAACATCTGGTTTCTGTCCTTGCACAGTGTTCTATGGTTCCTCACTGTGCTGAACCTTGGCAACTCCAGATCCATTCTACTCAATCTCATCACTGAACGGTACGTTCATCTTAAGAACCAATCTTTGTCTTGCCTAGGCTAAGTATGTCCTTCCTTAAGTCAGGAGTCCAAACTGTGGAGTACCCCAGGTCTGGCCTCACTTAGGTAGAGTAAAATTGTAGCAAGACTTCTTTAATTTTATACTCCAAGCCCTTTACACTAAAATCTAATATACCATGTGCCTTCCTAATTGTTCATTGTACCTACATGTTGGCTTGGATTTCTATGCAAGGACCTGAGAGTTCCTCTTGGAAGCGGTCCCGTTAAAACTGCAGTTTGTCAAGCCAACTCTCAATATTGCCTTTGGCACAGTGAAGACTTAATTAGTGCACATTCCTTCACGTGCCACTGTGTCAAAAGCATTTGGAGAACTCCACCTTTATGACAGCACCTGTGACCTCTATCATCTATAGAAAGACAAGGGCAGCAGATTTATGGTAACACCACGGCCTGCAATTTTGCCTCCAAGCTGCAAATCACCCTGATCTGGAATTGTGTCACCATTCCTTTACTGTCGCTGGGTCAAAACTATGGAACTCACTTCCTCACACCACTGTGGGTGCCCTCACAGGACTGCATTGGTGTGAGAAGGCAGCTCAGCACAGCCACCTCAAGGACAATTAGGAATTGGCAACCAATATTAACCATATCTACAATGTTCACATTCCAGGAGTGAACGCATTTTTTTAAAAGTACACGGTATTTGTTCATTCTTCCTTATCTACTGTTCTGACCCAGACTTTTGGTGCCATCAGGTTGTCAAACGTAACCATGTTTAATGTTTTCTATCAAGCCCAAGGCTCTGCTGTGTTTATTGAAAGTACTCTGAATGATGCTTATCATTATTCAGTGGAGCTCAGCCCAAGAGGAAAATGAGTCTTGAAACAAAGGGAGTCTAGAGGAGACAATGCAAGAGTATTGGAAAGGGTGGCGATGGTCAGACTGCAGCTTCCGAACTTGTGCAGAATCAACCACGACAGATACTTAAATTGAAATGAAAAACACTCATTCCCTGGTGCCTTAGCCAAAAATGATTAGCTTAATCTCTTACCATTCTATGAGTTCCAAGTCACATACATTTGTGTTTTTTTTAACCATTTGATTCACTGGTTTGGCACTGCACGCTTTATGATTGGTATCATCACCATTTTGCCACAGTTATTGGCTTTGTTATGACATTAAATGCCAGTTGCTGTGGAACATCTACTGGGAAGATCATTGGTCTGGACAGATTGAAGTTCATTTTGAGGGAAGGTTGTCATTTCTGCTACTGGCTTTGAGATTTATCTAGGCTTTATTACCTCCTATGACATGACTGGGGGTTGTAGTGAAAGAATCACCTAGCTATGAAGTTCTAGGAGTTAGGAATGATTGAACTTGAGCAAGGGGAGGGAAAAGCAGCTTAGTTTTGATGGGATGTTGAATCGATGGAGCGTGATATAAATATGGACAGCAGGGCTAATTATATCAACAGTCGAGATAATGGGGACATCGTGCTTTTAGTTCAGAGGTATTAGGAGACATAAAGATGCTTTTCACCTTTTGGCTGCCCATTTCTTATCTGAAAACAAAATTCAGAAAATAGACCTTGGCTTTCCCATCAATGTTTAAAGTCTGCTTGCTGCATTTTCAAGCAGTTCTTGTCTCCAGCGAGTGACAGGCTAACAAACTCTGTTAAACAGGGACATCGAGCAGCTTTGGGACCTTTTTTTTTGCAACTTTCAGATACAAGTGAGGGACATGAGAATCACCCTCACTGGCTTTTTTGGCACTGGGTCTTGAGCAATTCCGGCGAAGGCCCCATTGTTTATTCTTGTCTGACCAGAAGGGAGAAGTGTTCCTCCAGAGTGACATGGATTGATGTTGTGAAAGGGAAGAAGGACTGGGAGTTGGGTCTGGATGGGACCTTGCCAATTTTTCACCTTCTCCAAATTGTGAGTAACACTAGGATGGCCTACAACTTTGCAGTCAACAATCAGAGGTCCAAACCCAGAACTGGCCTCAGTGTCCAGCCTAATGTTGACCAGGTGGTATTTTTTCCTTTCTGACTTGCAAAGATAATTTCTGGCATGTACATTCCTTTATGTTCAAAACTGGACATCATTTTAAGAAAAGCTTTAAGTTACAGGGTCATTTGAATCAGATATGTAGAGAGGCTGAAGAAGTTTGAGAGTATGGGTACTCTGATAACACTTTCCAATTTTATCAGTCTCTTATAGAGATATATCTCCCACTTTCTCCATTGACCTGAAGTGGAAAACTGTGACACAGCTGACTGAAAGATGAAAGTTTAATCTGATTAAGCAAATTCTCTTAACCAGGTGACATAATTTTCCAGTGTTTGCAATAGATAGTCTCTGTGGGTAACATTCCTGTAGACAATCCTACTCTTCCCAACTTAGAACCCAGTGTAATGTTCCCATCCCATGAATGAATTAAATTAAAACTCCAGAGTGAATTGTTTATTGAACAATGTATAGTTTAGCGATTGTGTGGTCCCAAGGATTGTAAATACAGCTTTAGATAAATTCAGTGGTATCTCCTTCCTGCTTTTTTAGAAAGCTCACAGAAATGCACCTGATGGAGACATGGTACAATTGCCAACCAACAAGTCTTGTATATTCCTGACCAAACTATAGGTTACACATTGCGTCTTTCAATCAGGTTAAAAACAGCTTGCCGACATCTCGCCAGTGACCACTGTCAGTGGCACGGCAGGTTTGACCCTACCTCTGGGCCAGAAGGTCCAGGTTGAAGTCTCTGACTGGCACATTGATTAAAGAACATAATCTTTCAAGCCTAGTTTCACATCTGTTGGTTTATTACAACTAGTGAAATTTATATTATAGAAATATTGTAAGTCTAAAATTATAATTCAGACCTAAACATTAAACAGTGGATTTCTAAAGTTATTGTTTTGTTAACTTTATAAATTTAGATGTAAATAAAATTGAAATCATACAAGTTATAGGTGACATGTTAAGCAATGATTTCTTACTGCAGGAAGAAAATAAATCCTATTTCAAAATATTGTGCATATGAAATATAATTATATTAATGTAAAGTAATTATTTGTTGCTCTTTTTCCATAGCTATATTTGGTGAAGCTAAAGGACGTGAAAGGCTGGAATCAACAATCCTCAAGTTGCGACAAGATCAGAAAGGTATGAGTATTCTCATTGACAAAGTTGGACTGGTACCAGATGTAAAATTTAAACAGAATATGCCAATTACAAGAAGGTTGCAAAGGCCTCTAAGTGATTGGGTCACAGTTCAACATGGGTTGTTCGTGGTTATCCACTTTGTATCCAAGAGAGAGAAATTGTTTCATTTGGCAAGAGATTCAGCCACCTAAATCGTTTGGCTGTGCCAAAGCTCTGTCGACACATTGCTGTCACTTCAATGATAAAACTCTTCCATGGGATGTGGGCACCATTCGCTGGACCAGTATTTATTGCCCATCTCTACATGCCCATGTGAAGGTGGTGGTGAACTGTTTTCTCAAACTAGTACAAAGCTACAAAAAGTAATCATTAAAGTCTAATAAAGTATTGGCCTTTGTTTCAAGGGGCTTTCTGTTCAAAAGTGGGGCTTTAGCTATATAGAGCCTTGTTCTGACGTCAGCTGGAATATTGATCAGTTTTGGGAATGAGGATATTTACATACCTTTAAACTCCATTGAGTTCAGGAGGAAGAGTGGTGATCTAATCAAGGTATATAAATGGTTATGGAATTCAATAGAAACTCTTTCTTCTGGTTAAAGTAGTCAAGCAACAAACTTGTCTCGCACTGTAAACAACCTCAGGACATACCAAGTTCTGTCTGTGACCAGTAATGAGAGAGTTAATCTGGGGTGGCTCAGTGGTTAGCAAAGCTGTCTCCCAGCAGCAGGCACATGGGTGCGATTCCAGCCTTGGACAACTGTCTGTGGAGTTTGCACGTTCTCCTGCGAGTGCTCTGGTTTCCTCCCACAATCCAAAGATATGTAGCTTCAGTGGATAGGCCATGCTAAATTGCCCTTAGTGTCCAGGGATGGGTAGGTTGGCCATGGAAAATGCAGGGTAATGGAGATAGGGGAGGGAGAAGGGTCTGGGTAGCTGCTCTTTGGAGAGTTGGTCTGGACTTGATGGGCTGAATGGCCTGCATCGGCACTGTAGGGATGTTTTGAGCAATATCCAGTAATCTGTTGTAGTGTTATTGGTTGAGAGATGAATGTTGTCTCAGATTCTCTTTGAACTAGTATCAGGAGATCTTTATACCCACCTGAGACCCTCAGTTTAACATCTCATCAAAAAACTGTCTTGTGTGGTAGTGCAGCACTCCCACTCCTCGGTGCTGCACTGAAGTATCAGTCTAGACCTTTATATTCAAGGTTCAGTAATTAAGATCCACTGCTTTTTGTCAGTTATATAAATGATTTGGATGTGAATGCGGGAGGGATAGAGTCATAGAGATGTACAGCATGGAAACAGACCCTTTGGTCCAACCCGTCCATGCCTACCAGATATCCCAACCCAATCTAGTCCCACCTGTCAGCACCAGGCCCATATCCCTCCAAACCCTTCCTATTCGTATACCCATTCAGTGCCTCTTAAATGTTGCAATTGTACCAGCCTCCACCACTTCCTCTGGCAGCTCATTCCGTACACGTACCACCCTCTGTGTGAAAAAGATTCCCAGTAAGTCTCTTTTATATCTTTCCCCACCCAGTCTGCACATCCCTGGACACTAAGGGCAATTTAGCATGGCCTATCCACCGAAGCACTCCACTGGTCACAGGCCTCCAGTCTGAAAAGCAACCCTCCACCACCACCCTCTGTCATCTACCTTTGAGCCAGTTCTGTATCCAAATGGCTAGTTCTCCCTGTATTCCATGAGATCTAACCTTGCTAAACAGTCTCCCGTGGGGAACCTTGTTGAACACCTTACTGAAGCCCATATGGATCATATCTATCGCTCTGCCCTCATCAATCCTCTTTGTTACTTCCTCAAAAAACTCAATCATGTTTGTGAGACATGATTTCCCATTCACTATGCCTTGCTGACTATCCCTAATCAGTCCTTGCCTTTCGAAATACATGTACATCCTGTCCCTCAGGATTCCCTCCAACAACTTGCCCACCACCGACGTCAGGCTCACAGGTCTATAGTTCCCTGGTTTGTCTTTTACCACTCTTTTTAAAGAGTGGCACCACGTTAGCCAACTTCCAGTCTTCCGGCACCTCACCTGTGACTATTAATGATACAAATATCTTAGCAAAAGGCCCAGCAATCATTTCTCTAGCTTCCCACAGAGTTCTAGGGTACACCTGATCAGGTCCTGGGGATTTATCCATCTTTACCCATTTCAAGACATCCAGCACTTCCTCCTCTGTAATCTGGACATTTTGCAAGATGTCACCATCTATTTCCCTACAGTCGATATCTTCCATATCCTTTTCCACAGTTAATACTGATGCAAAACACTCATTTAGTATCTCCCCCATTTTCTGTGGCTTCACACAAAGGCCACCTTGCTGATCTTTGAGGGGCCCTATTCTTTCCCTAGTTACCCTTTTGTCCTCAATGTATTTGTAAAAACTCTTTGGGTTCTCCTTAATTCTATTTGCCAACACTATCTCATGTCCCCGTTTTGCCCTCCTGATTTCCTTCTTAAGTATACTCCTACTTCCTTTATATTCTTCTAAGGATTCACTGGATCTATCCTGTCTATACCTTACACATGCCTCCTTCTTTTTCTTAACCAAACCCTCAATTTCTTTAGTCATCCAGCATTCCCTATACCTACCAGCCTTTCCTTTCACCCTGACGGGAATATACTTTCTCTGGATTCTTGTTATCTCATTTCTGAAGCCTTCCCATTTTCCAGCTGTCCCTTTACCTGCGAACATCTGCCCCCAATCAGCTTTTGAAAGTTCTTGCCTAATACCGTCAAAATTGGCCTTTCTCCAATTTAGAACTTCAACTTTTAGATCTGGTCTACCCTTTTCCATCATTATTTTAAATCTAATAGAATTTTGGTCGCTGGACCCAAAGTGCTCCCCCACTGACACCTAAGTCACCTGCCCTGCCTCATTTCCCAAGAGAAGGTCAAGTTTTGCACCTTCTCTAGTAGGTACATCCACATACTGAATCAGAAAATTGTCTTGTACGCACTTAACAAATTCCTCTCCATCTAAATCCTTAACACTATGGCAGTCCCAGTCTATGTTTGGAAAGTTAAAATGCCCTACCATAACCACCCTATTATTCTTACAGATAACTGAGAGCTCCTTACAAGTTTGTTTCTCCATTTCCCTCTGACTATTAGGGAGTCTATAATACAATCCCAATAAAGTTATCATCCCTTTTTTATTTCTCAGTTCCACCCAAATAACTTCCCTGGATGTATTTCTGGGAATATCCTCCCTCAGCACAGCTGTAATGCTATCAAAAATGCCACTCCCCCTCCTCTCTTGCCTCCCTTTCTATCCTTCCTGTAGCATTTGTAACCTGGAACATTAAGTTGCTGGTTCTGCCCATCCCTGAGCCCTGTTTCTGTAATTACTATGATATCTCAGTCCCAAGTTCCTAACCATGCCCTGAGTATGGTTAGTACATTTGTAGATGACACCAAAAAAGGTGGCTTAATGGACAGTGAAGGTGGTTACCTCAAAGTACAATGGGACCTTGATCAGATGGGCCAATGGACTGAGGAGTGGCAGATGAAGTTTAATTTAGATAAATGTGAGGTGCTGCATTTTAGTAAGACAAGCCAGGGCAAGATTTATACACCTTAATGGTAGGGTCCTGAGTGTTGCTGAACAAAGAGACCTTGGATGCAGGTTCATAGTTCATTGAAGATGGAGTCACATGTAGACATGGTGGTGGGGAAGGAGCTTGGTACATTGGCTAATGCATTGAGTAGGGGGGAGTTGGGAGGTCATGTTACGGCTGTACAGGACATTGGTTAGCATGCTTTTGGAATACTGTATTCAATTCTGCTCTCCCTGCTACTGGAAAGATGTTATGAAACTTGAAAGGGTTCAGAACAGATTTACAATGATGTTGCTGTGGAATGAGCTGTCAAAGGAAGTAGTGGAGGCTGGCACAATTACATTCTGTTAAAAGACATGGGTATAGGAATAGGAATAGGAAGGGTTTGGAGGGATAAGGCCAAATGCTGCGAGATTAATTTAGGATATCTGGTCAGCGTGGATGAGTTCGGCTGAAGGGTCTGTTTCTGTTCTGGAAAACTCTGGCTTCTAGTCAAGCTTATGATTGATTTGTCAAGGCAGATCATGCTTAGGATGTACATTTTGAATCCAGTGTGTCACCCAAGCTAGCTGTCCCTGAATGGCTGAGTAAGCAAGCAAGGTTCAATGAGTTTAATGGAAATATATCATGGAATTGTCCAGATGCAGATGCTAAAATACCTACCACACACAATGCAGTTACCACTGACACTCCTGTTGCATATAGGTTTTTTTTGTAAGCCCTCTTTCTCTTTAGGTCATGCACGGTGATCAGCTTACATTGAAATCAAAATGTAAAAATGAAAGGGACGCCTCTATATTTAACACTTCTGTCAAAACCAGAAAACTAAAAGAATGTTGATGGGGACAACATGGTCAGTTGTCGCTGTTTGTAAAAATAAATAATTGCACTCTTCTATCATTTGAGAGGCCAGGTACTAAATCGGGATGGCAGCTTTGTCTACTGACTTCCCAGCTGGTGATTTAATGCCAAAATGCTTGGTCTGGCTTGCCTTAAGTGACCCAGCATTTTGGCAGAGTTCCTGCTTTGGGTGCAGTTATTAACAGCTGTGCTTCAAGTTCAACTAGTTTCAAGAAGACTGTTTCCTTTCTTTGCAAATTTCATACTCAAACAGACTTGCTTATAACCAAAGGTACTGGTGCACCCAGGTAGCATTTCTGAGGAATTTTAACTCTGTACTATTCTATTAATGAAGCTGAAATTAGATTTATCGCACAACGTTTTAAATTTAATGTGGACCTGGCTCTCTCTGCACCTTCTCTGCAGCTGTAGCATTGTATTCCTCAGTTCTATTACCAAATGCACTTTGTATTGCACCATCTGCCTGTACTGCACACAAAACAAAGCTTTTCATCTGGTAATAATTCAAATAAAATAAAAATGGGCAGTTTTGTCTCAGCCATCGCCATAATTTTGATTTTGAAAAAGACTGTCTAAGAAGCCATATGGAACGATTTATTAATTAGAATAGTGTACAGTACTCAGTTTTATTTTGTAAATTTAAGATCATTTTTAAGGCTTTTAAAAGATGTTCATCGGTGTTCCTATGCAGAAAGAAGCTTAATTTTAACCTATTTTCTAATCAACCAGCTTATTACAGACCTCCGGAACAGGTGGGACCTGAACCAGGCCTCCTGACTTGCAGATAGGGATGCTACCACTGCACCCCAGTTTTAATAACCTTTTAGATTATTTGCAAACTGGTGCAAATAGTGGAAATTTGTAGAGATAGTTGATTTGATCTACAGATGCAGTCAGTGTAATGAACAGGGTCCACTTGCTGAAGTATGTTTTGAAACAAAAGCCCTATTTAAGATGAATGTAATTGTGTGTGAAATGCCTTAATCCTTTACAATGGGCTGGCAGTTCAGTTCTATTATGTCCGTGTCAATGATTACAAAGTCATTCTTCTCTAAGTCTGTATTCCCTGCAAAGTGACTGCATTTCATCTTAAAATAATAACAAAACACAAGTTGCTGGAAAAGCTCAGTAGGTCTGGCACACCTATGGAGAGAAATCAGAGTTAACGTTTCAGGTGCGGTGACCCTTCATTGGACCCGAACCATTAACTCTGACTTCTCTCCGCAGTTGCTGCTACCTCTGCTGAGCTTTTTCAGCAACTGCTGTGTTTGTTTCTGATTTCCATCCTCCACATATCTTCCGGTTTGCATTAAATGACTTTGATTCCTTTGTTTTATCTTCCTCAGAGTCTGTGTTAAAGTTCTGCATTGTATGGAACACAAATTCTAAACACTGCCATGAAGCTCAGTGTGTTGTCCAGATCCTCCTACAAAATGAAACTCCTGAGCAACTTCTTCAATACAATGGGATTAAAGGTGCTTTGGAAGGATTAATCCCTTATACTGGTAATTAAACTATTATCCTTGTTGTTTTCTTTCTTAGAAGTAATTGGGCGTTTTATCTTTTAACTTACTATTTTGTTGAAGGACTGCATGATTTATAAAGAAGTGCTCATGTTCGCCAGTTTATTTCCGCTTTCTCACCTTCAGTGCCACCTTCCTCAGGTGTGGGACTCCCCAGTGAATACCAGTAAGACACTGAATCATCAAAGGAGGGTGCAGGCAGTCAGCTGAAAGCCAGACTTTGTCTGTGCCCCATTCTGGTTTGTGAAACTTTGTAGCAAGAGTCAGATTGAGAAAACACTAGGCATTTCATTGTACCTGCTTGTTTTTGTTTTGTTTTTCTTCCTCTTGACTTAATTCTATAACAAGAAGCGTTTTGTTTTACACTATTGTATTACACAATTAGTTTGACCTCAAGAGAGCTATGTTCAAAGATTCCTGTTGATAAATCAGGTCACAAATACTATGAAAGCTCTTCGTATCGGGTTCAAATCAGACTTCCTGTTTCGCTGTCAGCTAGAACCCAGAAAACATAATCACAGAGTCAAACAGCACAGTAACAGATCCTTTGGTCCGACTTGTCCATGTTGAACATAATCCCAAATTATAATAGTCCCACCTTCCTGCATTTGGCCCATATCCCTCCAAATCTACCTTTCATGACTTATCCGAATGTCTTTTAAACGTTGTAACTGTACCCGCATCCAGCACTGCATGAACTACTGTGTGTGGAAGAAAAGATGCCTCACATGTCCTTTAAAAAACTTTCTCCTCTCACCTTTAAAATATGCCCCTAGTTTTGAACTCCCCAACCTTAGGGAAAAAACCTCATCTATTCACCGTATCTATGCCCCTCATGTTATAAACCTCTATAAGGTCACTCCTCAATCTCCTGCACTGCAGTGAAAAAAAGTCCCAGCCTGTCCTTGTAACTCTCACCCTCCAGACCCGGTAACATCCTGAAAACTTTTTCTTCTGAACCCTCTGCAGTTTAATGATATCCTTACAGGGTGACCAGAACTGCACACAGTACTCAAGAAGAGGCCTCAGCAGTGTTCTGTGCAACTTTAACCAGACATTGCGACTCCTCTACTCAAAGGCCTAAACCATAAAGGCAAGCGTGTTAAATGCCTTCTTAACCACCCTGCCTATCTGTGACACAGATTTCAAAGAATTATGTACCTGGACCCCGAGATCTCTCTATCCTACAACATTACCCAGGGCCCTACCATTAACTGTATATGTCCTGCCCTTCTTTGTTTTCCCAAAATGTATTAGCTCGCATTTACATCCAATTGGCAAGCTCACCGTGAATCCCATGTGATCTAACATGTCTGACATGTTGAACCTTGTCGAAGGCGTCACTAAAGTACATGTAAACAACACCTGCCCTCATCAACCTCAAGGTTGAGGCTTCTTCCTCAAAAAAACTCAGATCAACTTTGTGATTTGAGTTCATGATTTCCCCCGCACAAATCATACCTTGACTCTCCAAATGCATGTAAATCCCAACTTTCAGAATCACCTCAAACAACTTACTCACCGTTGATGTCGGGCTCACAGATCCATAGTCCCGGGCTTCTCCTTCCATCCCTTCTTAAATAAGGGCAGAACATTCGCCCACCCACCAATTCTCTAGTACCTCAAATAAGTGAGACAAATATCTCTGCTAGGCATTCCGCAATTTCTTCCCTAACTTCCCACAGCGTTCTGAGATATATTAGATCAGGTCCTGGAGATTTATCCAACTATTATGTTTTCTAAGCTCTCCAGTACATCCTCTTCTGTAATGTGACCTGTTTTTAAAACATCAACAATATTTATCTCCCTTAGTTCTCTAGCCTCCATTTCTTCCTCCACATTAAAACTAATGCAAAATACTCATCTCTCCCATCTCCTGAGGCTCAACACATAGACAACTTTGTTGATCTTTAAGCAACCCTACTCTCAGTCTGGTTCCTCTGGGATTTAAATCCGATGCTTGCCTTTTACATTCCTCTTGTCTAAATGCACCTCCTACATCTTTGCTGAGAAACCTTGATTCTAAAGGGTCACCAGATAGTTACACCTGGCTCATTTTTTTCATGTTTGTTAATTGTTATGTTCAGATTTGTTAATTTGTTCAGTTCCAATCCCATCACAGCTGATGGTGGAATTTGAATTCAATACAAATGTGGAATTAAGAGTCTAATGATGACCACAAACTATGTCAGTCATTGGAAACAAACATCTGGTTCTGTAATGTCCTTTCGGGAAGGAAACTGCCATCCTTACCTGGTAGGCCTCCATGTGACTCCAGACCCACAGCAATGTAGTTGGCTCTTAACTGCCCTCTGGGCAATTAGGAATGGGTATTAAATGCTGGCCAAGCCAGCAACACCCACATCCTGTAAATGAACTTTTAAAAAATTAAAGCATTTATTTCATATTTAAACAATGTGTGCCTGAGATGTTAGTTCTTTGTCAGTTATGGGCAAAGCCAGGAAGCATCTGGGATGAAGTTTCCTTTGTTTTAATTAGTGTGAAGTTCATGGCCTTTTATTGAATGCTTCCAGAGCGACATTTCCAGAGGGTGAATAGACTGTTGCAGGCTTCAATGTTTCTGGACTATATGTGGCAGAGTATGAGACTGACTGGAAGCTCCTGGTAAGTACAGGCTATAAATAACAGTAATATCACAACGTTCACCCTTTGTTTGGTGATGTAGTGGCATGCAACATTTGAGGTACTCTGTTAATTCCAAAATGTTGTAACTTGGTATAATTGCACCTTCAGTTGAATACATGAGGCCATTTATAGGTTCTAGCATTGTTTTTTAACCAATTACAATCTGCAGTCTTCCATCCCTGACCTCACCTTTGGCATACTGTCTCATCAAAATTTGCTGTTTTCCACAACCTGTCTTCACCAAACCCCCCCCCCCCCCCCCAACCCTGGCTCACAACTGACAGCATCCATCACTCAATGTGGCTGGAGCCCATCAAATGCAGTCAGACCTGGTTCATCACCGGCAAAGCTGCTCCACAGTTATTCTTTAATCGTAACTTTTTCTGGATTATACTCAGCTGTTCCACTCATAGAGTCATGGAGCACAGCAACAGACCCTTTGGTACAACTTATACACGCTGACCAGATATCCGAATCTGATCTAGTCTCATGTGCTAGCATTTGGCCCATGTCCCTCTAAACCCTTCCTGTTCATCCATCCAGATGCCATTTAAATGTTGTAATTGTACCAGCCTCCACCACTTCCTCTGGCAGCTCATTCACACATGCACCACCTTCTATGTGAAAAATATGACCCTTAGATCCCTTTTAAATCTTTCTACTCTCTCCTTAAACCTATGCCCTCTAGTTTTGGGGTCCCCCATCCCAGGGAAAAGACCTTGTCTATTTAACCTATCCATATCCCTCACGGTTTTATAAACCTCTGTTAGGTCACCCCTCATCCTCCAAAACTCCAGGGAAAATAGCTGCAACCTGTTCAGCGTCTCCTTGTAGCTCAGACCTCCAACCCCTGGCAGCATCCTTGTAAATCACTTGTGCACCCTCTGAGGTATAACATCTCTGGAGAGCTACATTGCAAACCTCCTTCCTGTTGCTTCCACCTTTGTCTCTGGCAAGTGTAAGGAGTACGTGGCATTCGGTATCACCAAGATTGGGACACTCCGATCAGCTATCCCTATCAGTTCACCCACATTCCTACAAAGTTGCAACTCTGGCTGCACAGCCTGTCCTCCCATCAGGTTTCACTCAGACCCTGGCTTGGAGCATCTGCCTTTCTTCCCCAACATTAGATGTGTTCCCATTAACCTTGCCACGTTACTAAAGGAATTTAAAGTAAAAGATGCCTCCAAGCCCTCTGACCTTGCAAACTGGTGTCCCATCTCAATGCTCCCCTTCTACTTGTGTTCTGAATGCTCTCCCAAATCCATGCCAGATTTTTGCCTCATAGCGATGTACAGCACGGAAACAGATCCTTCGGTCCAACTCGTCCATGCCAACCAGATATCCTAACCTAATCTAGTCCCACCTGACAGCACTTGGCCCATTTCCTTCTAAACCCTTCTTATTCATATACCCATCCAGATGCCTTTTAAATGTTGGAATTGTACCAGCCTTCTCCACTTCCTTTGGTGGCTCATTCCATACACATACCACCCTCTGCATGAAAATGTTGTCCCTTCGGTCCCTCTTAAATCTTTCCCCTCTTACCCTAAACCTATGCCCTCTAGTTCTGGACTCCCCCACCTCAGGGAAAAGACTTTGTCTATTTACCCTATCCATGTCCCTCATGATTTTATAAACTTCTATGAGGTCACCCCTCAGCCTCTGACGTTCCAGGGAAAACAGCCCCAGCCTATTCAGCCTCTCCCTATAACTCAGACCCTCCAACCCCGGCAACATCCTTGTAAATCTTTTTTGAACTCTCTCAAGTTTCACAACAGCAATTTTTGAGCCATAGAGGTCGACTGCACATAATAATGCCCTTCAGCCCATCAATTATGTGCTGGTCATGACTGACCCCCTAACACTAATTCCATTTTCCAACAGTTGGCCCTCTGCCTTATGTGCCTTGTCATCACAAATGCATATCTAAATACTTTTTAAATGTTATGAGGGTTTCTGCGTCTACCACTCTTATAGGCAGTGAGTTCTGGATTCCCATTATCCTCTGGGTGAAAAATTCTTCCTCACATCTCCTCACATGTATTTGGAAAGGCAAGTACTGGTGAGGGATATTTAACATGGCTTTCTGCATGGGAAATCGTGTCCCACAAACTTGAATGAGTTTTTTGAAGAAGTAACAAAGAGGATTGATGAAGCAGAGTAGTGGATGTGACCTATGTGGACTTCAGTAAGGCGTTCGACAAGGAGACTGGTTAGCAAGGTTAGATCTCATGGAATACTGGGACAACTAGCCATTTGGATACAGAACTGGTTCAAAGGTAGAAGACAGAGGGTGGTTTTTCAGATTTGAGGCCTATGACCTGTGGAGTTCCACAAGGATTTGGCCTGGGTCCACTACTTTTGATCAATTATATAAATGATTTGGATGTGAGCTTAAGAGGTACAGTTAGTAAGTTTGCAGATCACACCAAAATTAGAGGTGTAATGGACAGCGAAGAGGGTTACCTCTGATTACAACGGGATCTTGATCAGACGGGCCAATGAGCTGAGGAGTGTCAGATGGAGTTTAATTTAAATAAATGAGAGATGCTGCATTTTGGGAAGGCAAATCTTAGCAGGACTTAATGGTAAAGTCCTAGGGAGTGTTGCTGAACAAAGACCTTGGAGTGCAGGTTCATAGCTCCTTGAAAGTGGAGTCACAGGTAGATAGGATAGTGAAGAAGGCGTTTGGTATGCTTTCCTTTATTGGTCAGAATATTGAGTACAATTGGTCATGTTTCGGCTGTACAGGACATTGGTTAGGCCGTGTTTGGAGTATTGTGTGCAATTCTGGTCTCCTTCCTATCAGAAAGATGTTGTGAAACTTGAAAGGGTTCAGAAAATATTTGCAAGGATGGTGCCAGGTTTGGAGGATTTGAGCAGTAGGGAGAGGTTGAATAGGCTGGGGCATTTTTCACTGGAATGTTGGAACCTTATAGAGATTTATAAGATCATGAGAGGCATGGATAGGATAAATAGGCAAGGTCTTTTCCCTGAGGTGGGAAGTCCAGAACTAGAATAGATTTAGGGTAAGAGGGATAAGATATAAAAGAGACCTAAGGGGCAACTTTTTCACGCAAAAGGGTGGTACATGTATGGAATGGGCTGCCAGAGAAAGTGGTGAAGGCTAGTACAATTGCAGGATTTTAAAGGCATCTGAATAGGAAAGGTTTGGAGAGATATGGGCTGGGTACTGGCAGGTGGAACTAAATTGGGTTGGGGTATGTGGTCAGCATGGACAGGTTGGACCGAAGGATCTGTTTCCATGCTGTACATCTCTATGACTCTAAATTGTAAATTTATTCTCCCCTACTCCCCCAGACAATAATCCCTCCACCAAGTGGAAAATCTCCTCCTGTCTACTCTATTTATGTCCTTCATATTTTCATTCAACTCACTTTTAGCATTGATTCCGTTTCCTATGCAGTAAGGAAAACAGCCCCAGGCTGTGCAATTTCTCTTCATAGCTAAAGCGCTCCAGCTCAGGCAACACCCTGGGTAAATCTCCTCTGCACCGTCTCCGATGCTATCACATCTTCCTATAATGTGGATCCCACAATTGCAAATTCTGTAGCTGTGATCTAACCAATGATTTATACAGTTCCAGCACAACCTCCGTGCTCTTAAACTCTGTTCCTCAGCTAATCGAGTCAGGTCTTCTATAAGATAACTGAATAATGGGTGAGAGTTGTGGAATTCAGGTCTGTAAGCACTGAAGACTTCAACAAAAATTACATTGGGCTGAAACCAGAGCTTGGGACCAAGTTCAGGATAAAATTGGTAAGATACTGAAAATAGTTTGGTGGTAACTAATGAATCAAAGTCCCTGGTGTGATGTTTTACTCTGTGCAGCATTAAATATTGTATTTAAAAAGTTGCATCCTCAACATTGCAAAGGTGTGACTGAGCATATATATTTAAAAGTGTAGTCCTTTCCTGATAGCTTAAGAGGGTCACAGATTGTTAAAAGTACTAAAACATTACACATAGAAGTAACAGGTTCATTAATTAATAATGACCTTTTCATCAAGTTATTGGTACTGCCTAGTTGTCACCAGAGTTTAACTGCTGTTTCCCAGTGACTCAGACATACACATTGGGGGCATGGAGATTGACCCGTTCTTTTCAATGGACAAAGCAGCCATCGGGGCCGGAAAAGCAGCAATTACTCCAGGATCCGATTGCCCCCAGGGGAGCAAGAAGCAGGAGGTTGGGAAAAATGTGGATATTGACAGTGACAGTAGTGCATCAAACCGTGGAAATGGCCACAAGCAAAAACACCTGCTGTCAGCTTGTGAGCACCTCAAAGAGAATTCGAAGCCCGCAGCAGAAAGTCAGAGTGATTCAGAGGAAGACACAAAATCCAGTGAACAAAGAGCAAAGACATCTGTAAGAAAAATAAAGCAAACACCGCCCAGTGTGAGAAAGAAGACAATCTCTCCCAATGAATTAATGCTGTGACAGTGTGCCTGACATGCTGTCATCTTTTGGATGTTCTGTAAAATCCCTTTGTTAATTGATGTATGTTTGATGAAATTGATCTGACTTTGAAGCCATATGATATAACAAGTAGAGATTTAAGGCATGTATATTCTGAGTTACAAATTCTTTTTGTTACTGCGAGAGCAGCAGTATTGCCTTTTTATAAAACAAAAGACTGGTTTTATATTTGAAAACTGAAATTTTATAATAAAGTCTCCATAATGCTAAACACTTATTTAATTCCCACGTAATCATCACTGGATAAAAGTGCTGATAATGTTGTAAAAACTATTTAAGTGCAGTGTTAGTATAGCCCATATAAGCTTGCTTTCGTAATACTGAATAAATCTTTTACAGTTTCTCTTCATAATTATCAATACGTAAAGACTGTTTTGTATTTGGCACAGTAATTATCAATATTTCAAAACCAGAAATGTGTGTTTGAATTTGGAATTTTATTGGTTGATGTATATTAATATACAATGAAATTATGTTTTCAGTCTGGGCCTCCCATTTCTTGAGGGTCTTTTAGTCCAATTCATCCCCTTGAGGGAACTATGCTCAAATAATACTAACCCTTCCCAGTTGGAGTTCTTAAAATTGCAGCCAAAACCCTTGTGTGTGGTTGAAATGTAGATTGTCGAACCCCATGTTAGTCAAGTTATCAGTACTGTAATTCTATTATCTCTCTCACGTGGCACATAAGTAGCACTTCAGAGCTTTCGGTAGAATGCTGCAATGTTTCTCTTTCTGATCGACATTTTGTTTGTCATATGGATTTTATGTGCTTACACCATTTTCAGTTTATTTATTTGCTTCCTTTTTTTATTGGTTCAGAAAGCCTAAATTAATGTAACCTTTGTTTAATTGATTGCAATCCCCCATTTTAAATTATTTTGGAAATCACACTGTGCAGCCAACCCTTTTCTGAAGTACATTTTCAGGGCTGTGACAAAGTTAACTGGATCAGCCCACAAGAGCACCTTTGCAGCCAGCAGTTCTGCAGGCAGGAACTCATCCCCTGTGTGTCCAATGCCTACCCATCATCTAGAGGGCATAAGTTAGGAGTGAGGAGGAATACTCTCCACTCATTTGAATGACACTCCAGCTCAACACCATCCAGGATAAAGTAGCCCCTTGATCCACACTGGCAGAGGGAGTGAATGGTTATTGTGATCCAAAACCTGCACCCTTCAAACCTATGACCTGATTTGATTTGATTTATTATTGTCATGTGCAAAGTTCTGTTTTATGTGCAGTACATGCAGATCATACCATATGAAGTGCATTTGGGTGAGCGAGGAATACAACGTTACAGCTACAGAGATGGTGCACAAAGAGCGAAATCAACATTAAACTTTGTGAGGTCCACTTAGTGGATCATTGGTAACAGTGGGAGAAGAAGCTGTTATTGAATCTATTCGTGAATGTACACGAACTTTTATATCTTCTGCCTACCCTTTGGCAGAGGGTAGATGAGAATGTAACTGGGGTGGAAGGGGCCTTTGATAATGTTGGTTGCTGTTCTTCAGGTATCAGGTAGCTGACACAGAGGAGCATCGCAGCTCATGTTCCCTACAGCCACACACTGCTGTGCCTTACACTCTCATTGGGTCGAAATCCTGAGAGTCCCCAAGAGGACTGTAGGAGTACCTGCATCATATGGACTGCTGTGCTTCAAGATGGCAACTTGCCATCTTCTGTCAGGCAATTAGAGATGGGCAACGTTTTTTTTAAAGTTCACTCGAGATATGTGTGTGTCGCTAGCAGTGCCAGCATTGAAAGCCCATCCAGAGTCACCCTTACCAAGGTGGTGGTGAGGTGTTATGTTTGTTTCTGTATTCTGCAAAGTGATTGATCCAAAGAGATGCGCCTTTCACCACAGATCAGACCTGTCGTACCCTATTACATTTTGTACGGTAAGTTACTGTGTGCCAGTCGCAATGGGAAGCAATTGAAGGCTCCACGCTGAGTAACAGGGCAAGAGAAAGACCATTGCTCATCCAATGCTTATTCTCAGGCAGCTGTCACAGCAGCTTCTAGACATATTCAAATAGACTAATTCTCAAGCTGGCTGCAGGTAGGATAAATCAACAGCTTACCAACGTATAAAAATTGAATTAAATTACTCCTTTAGTTTCTCACTCCATAGCACGATTTCCTTGGAAATTCTTTGTGATGGAGGGACAGAATTGTTAAGGCATAATTGGAGACTATTTAACCCAACCTGCCTCCTCCATGTTTCCAGGTAGTGCATTCCATGCCCTAATGACTCGCTGTGTGCGACCAGTTATTTTTTTCCCCTCACCACCCTTGCTTTGTGTTAGAGAAGCGAATAGAGTCATAGAGATTACAGCACGGAATTAGATCCTTCAGTCCAACTTGTCCATGCTAACCAGATATCCGATCCCGATCTAGTCCCACCTGCCAGTACCCGGCCCATATCCCTCCAAACCCTTCCTATTCATATACCCATCCAGATGTCTTTTAAATGTTGCAATTAATTGTGCTATCTTCCACCACTTCCTCTGGCAGCTCATTCACACATACATCACCCTCTGTGTGAAAAAGGTCCCTTTTTTTTCTTTCCCCTCTCACCCTAAACCCAGAGAAAAGATCTTCTCCATTTACCCTATCCATGCCACTCATAAACCTCTATAAGGTCACCCCTCAGTCTCTGACATTCCAGGGAAAACAGCCCCAGCCTATGTAGCCTCTCCGTTTAGCTCAAATCCTCCAACCCTGGCAACATCCTTGCAAATCTTTTCTGAACCCTTTCAAGTTTCACAATATCCTTCAGATAGAAAGGAGACCAGAATCTCTCTCAATATTCCAACAGTGGCCTAACCAACACCCTCTACTCAATACTCTGACCAATAAAGGAAAGCATACCAAATGCCTCCTTCACTATCCTATCAACCTGCGACTACTTTCAAAGAGCTATGAATCTGCACTCCAAGGTCTCTTTGTTCAGCAATGCTCCCTAGGACCTTGCCATCAAGTGTATAAGTCCTGCTGAGATTTGCTTTCTCAAAATGCAGCACTTTGCATTTATCTAAATTAAAATTCATCTGGGCCCGTCTCCTGTTGTAATCTGAGGTACCCTTCTTCGCTGTCCACTATACCTCCAAATTTGGTGTCGTCTGCAAACCTATTAACTATATCTCATGCTCACATCCAAATCATTTATATAAATGATGAGAAGTAGAGGACCCAGCACCGATCCTTGTAGCATTCCACTGGTCACAGGCCTCTAGTCTGAAAAATAACCCTCAATCACCACCCTCTGTCTTCTACCTTTGAGACAGTTCTATATCCAAATGGCTAGTCCTCCCTGTACTCCATGAGATCTAACCTTGCGAACCAGTCTCCTATGGGGAACCTTGTCGAACGCCTTACTGAAATCCATATAGATCACATCCAGCATTCTGCCCTCATCAATCCTCTTTGTTACTTCTTCAAAAAACTCAATCAAGTTTGTGAGAATTCCTGAAACTGGTTGCAGGCATCGTGATGCATGATTACTGCTACACCGGATGTGTGCTACCTCGTTAGCTGTTCTTAAGGCAAAGAAAGATTGTTGAACAGTCAAAGAATTAAAGTGTGCAGGTGCCAGTGTTGGACTGGGGTGGACAAAGGTAAAAATCACACAGGTTAGAGTGCAACAGGTTTATTTGAAGGCACAATCTTTTGGAGCTCTTCATCAGATAGCTAGTGGCGCAGGATCATAAGACACAGAATTTACAGTAGAAGATCGAAGTGTCATACAACTGATGTGATGTATTGAACAAACCGAGATTGCTGTTAACTCTTTAATCACTTGGAATGGGGATGCAGGTTTCGATTCATTATTAAGTAAATCCCAGAACTTCTTTCAAGTCACAGCCCCGAGACAGTTTAAGGTTTTTTTCAGTAAAAAAATAGTGACATCTCAGCTCAGACAATGCATTAAAGGTGTGAGGTTAGAGTCTGTCTGCATTCCTACCTTGAGTTAGACTAGTTCTATTTATAAATTCCTACTTTGGAAAATGCCACATGGATTGACTGCCTAAAGATTGTGTGCTTTCTGAACAATATAGAAATTATTTTCAAATGCAAAGGTGCAAATGTAAATCCACCCCAAAGATGTTAATGTGCGTACTTGATAAGAGTGTGTGTGTGTAAATGTGAGTATGACAAAGTATATGCCTGTGAGAGGGTGAGTGTGAGTGTTATAGCGAACAGGCGCGTGAGTGGAGCTGAGTCCATGAAAAGGTAATCTTTTTGAATGGTGGAGCAGGCTTGAGGGGCTAGATGGCCTACTGCTGCTGGTTCTCATGGAGAGACAAAAATACCTGCAGATGCTGGAATCTTACATTTCTTACATTCGTGCTGTTCACTGTTAAAAACAAAGTGAAACAAAAATTAGGTCAGCCCTTTTTGGCTGCTTCATGGCACAACTGCATGGCTATCATATCCTAAGGTGGAACTTGAGCTTATACCTTTAAGCTCAGTGGTATGGACTCTGCCACTGTGCCATTGGGCCACTTCCTGCTAAGTTAAATGATTGCAATCAGTGCCAATCGTTCAATTATCAGAGAGCCAATCTTGAGCTAGATTAAGAAGTGCCACTTCAAATGATTTGCAATGTGGCAGGATTGTGAATTGCTTGCAAGCTGAATGTGACATTGAAAGCAGCCTAATGATGAGATTTGATTTGATTTATTATTGTCGCGTGTACCTAGATACAGTGAAAACTTTTGTTTTGCGTGCATCACAGAGAGGTGTGAAGACAGCCCAATCCATCATGGAAGCCAACCTCCCATCCATTGACCTCCAGCTGCCCTCCTAGCTGCCTTAGGAAGGCCGACAACATCATCAAAGACCCCTCCCACCCCTCCAACCTCTTCCCTCGGGCAGAAGGTGCAGAAGTTCAAACACATGTATCAACAGGTTCAAGAACAGCTTCTTCCCCGCTGTTATTAGATTGCTGAATGGTCCTCGAATTTCAAATCTAATGTTGAAATTGCTTTCTGTGCACCTTCTCTGCAGCCATAACATTGTATTCCCCACTCTATTCTATTACTGTTTGATTTTTGCATGTGTTGTCAGCGGACTTGTAGATGGAGTTCAGAAGAAATTTGGCTTACATGGTTATCAGCTACTGCTCTGAAAACCTCCAGCAGATGAAAAGGAACTGAGATATCTTGTACCTGCAGGATACAATAGGTTTATTTGAAAGTACAAACGTTCGGAGTACTGATCCTTTGTCAGATAGCTAGTGGAACAGATTCATAGGACACAGAATTTATAGTTAAAGATCAAAGTGTCATACAACTGATGCGATGTATTGAACAAACCTAGATTGCTGCTAAGTCTTTAATTTACCAGAGGAAACTTGTGGAGTGTAATACTACGAGTCAAGCCTCAAGGACCTGAATAAGTATAATTGTTTAATACCTCACACAATTGCAACACCAACCTCAAGTCACCACACCCAAAATCAGCACGGAATATGTTGATGAGTCAAGACTCATTCCTGACATTCTGTACTAAGACTTGGTACAACTGCAAGTCTCACACCCATTTATTTCTCAGCCTACACCCTGTACATCAGACAAGCATAGTGCACAACAGTGACAACCTTGCAGGACAGGCTTGTGCACCCTGCACAATGAATGAAGAAGGGCTCGTGCCCGAAACGTCGATTCTCCTGCTCCTTGGATGCTGCCTGACCTGCTGAGCTTTTCCAGCAACACATTTTCAGCTCTGATCTCCAGCCTCTGCAGTCCTCACTTTCTCCTGGATGGCTGGTTTGCAATGCAGAATGATGCCAACAGATGCCAACAATTCCTGCAACAGCTGAAGGACCTGCCCTCTTAACTCCTCCACTCACCTGAGCCATGGTGGCCCTCAGGCGAAACCAACACCAGTTGTCTTTCCTTTTCTTTCTGGTGCTAAGACTGGCTCTAATGTTACAAGGTCTACATCAGGTTCCAAGTGATCGATTGTGATAGGAGACTCTCTAGCTCGGGGCACAGACAGATATTTCTGCGGCCAACAGCTAGACATCAGAATGGTGTGTTGCCTCCCTGGTGCCGGGATCAAGGATATCTCGGAGAGAGTGCAGAAAGGGGAGTTTCCTGATGAAAGGCTTTTGCCTGAAACATCAATTTTCCCGTTCCTCGGATGCTGCCTGACCTGCTGGGGAAAGGGAAGAGGGACTAGCAGGAGGCCGTTGTATACATTGGAACTAACATAGGAAGAGAAAAGGTTGAGATTCTGAGAAGAGAATATAGAACGTTAGGCAAGAATTTAAAAGCGAGGTCATAGAGTCATAGAGATGTACAGCATGGAAACAGACTCTTCGGTCCAACCCATCCATGCCGACCAGATATCCCAACCCAATCTAGTCCCAACTGCCAGCACCCGGCCCATATCCCTCCAAACCCTTCCTATTCATATACCCATCCAAATGCCTTTTAAATGTTGCAATTGTACCAGCCTCCACCACATCCTCTGGCAGCTCATTCCATATACGTACCACCCTCTGAAAAAGTTGCCCCATAGGTCTCTTTTATATCTTTCCCCTCTCACCCTAAACTTACGCCCTCTAGTCTGGACTCCCCAACCACAGGGAAGAGACTTTGCCTATTTACCCAATCCATGCCCCTCATAAATTTGTAAACCTCTGTAAGGTCATCCTACAGTCTCTGACGTTCCAGGGAAAACAGCCCCAGCCTGTTCAGCCTCTCCCTATAGCTCAAATCCTCCACCCTGGCAACATCCTTGTAAATCTTTTCTGAACCCTTTCAAGTTTCACAACATCTTTCCGATAGGAAGGAGACCAGTCTTGCACGCAATATTCCAAAAGTGGCCTAACTAATGTCCTGTACAGCCGCAACTCCTGTACTCAATACTCTGACCAATCAAGGAAAGCATACCAAATGCCTTCTTCACTATCCTATCTACCTGCGATTCCACTTTGAAGGAGCTATGAACCTGCACTCCAAGGTCTGTTTGTTCAGCAACACTCCCTAGGACCTTACCATTAAGTATGTAAGTCCTGCTAAGATTTGCTTTCCCAAAATACAGCACCTCGCATTTATCTGAATTAAACTCCATCTGCCACTTCTCAGCCCATTGGCCCATCTGGTCAAGATCCTGTTGTAATCTGAGGTAACCCTCTTCACTGTCCACTACACCTCCAATTTTGGTATCATCTGCAAACTTACTAACTGTAACACTTATGCTCACATCCAAATCATTTATGTATCTGACAAAAAGAAGAGGACCCAGCACTGATCCTTGTGGCACTCCACTGGTCAAAGGCCTCCAGTCTGAAAAACAACCCTCCACCACCACCCTCTGTCTTCTACCTTTGAGCCAGTTCTGTATCCAAGTGGCTAGTTCTCCCTGTATTCCATGAGGTCTAACCTTGCTAATCAGTCTCCCATAGGGAACCTTGTTGAATGCCTTACTGAAGTTCATATGGATCACATCTACTGCTCTACCCTCATCAATCTTTTTTGTTACTTCTTCGAAAAACTCAATCAAGTTTGTGAGACATGATTTCCCACACACAAAGCCATGTCGACTATCCCTAATCAGTCCTTACCTTTCCAAATACATGTACATCCTGTCCCTCAGGATTCCTTCCAACAACTTGTCCACTGCTGATGTCAGGCTCACTGGTCTATAGTTCCCTGGCTTGTCCTTACCATTCTTCTTAAACAGTGGCACCACGTTTGCCAACCTCCAGTCTTCCGGCACCTCACCTGTGACTATCAATGATATAAATATCTCAGCAAGAGGCCCAGCAATCACTTCTCTAGATTCCCACAGAGGTCTAGGGTACACCTGATCAGGTCCTGGGGATTTATCCACCTTTACCCGTTTCAAGACATTCAGCACTTCCTCCTCTGTAATCTGGACATTTTGCAAGGTCCTTGAGGGTAGTAATATCTGGATTACTCCCAGTGCCTAGAGCTAGTGAGGGGAGGAATAGGAGGATCGAGCAGATGAATCCGTGGCTGAGGAGCTGTGCAGAGGAGAAGGGTTCACATTTTTGGATCATTGGAATCTCTTCTGGGGAGAAATGACATGAATAAGAAGGGCAGATTATACCCGAATTGGAAGGGGAATAATATACAGGCAGGGAGATTTGCTAGAACTGCTCAGGAGAATTTAGACTAGTAAAGGGTGTGGGGGTAGTGGGCTGGGGGTTAGCTGTTGGGACCCAGGGAGATAGTGAGTAAAGAGATCAACCTGAGACTGGTGCAGTTGGGAAAAGGAGCGAGTCAAAAAATCAGGGCAGGCAGGGACAAAGCAGAGAACAAGGTAGGACTGATAAATTAATCTGCCTTTTATTTCAATTCAAGGGGCCTAACAGGGAAGGCAGATGAACTCAGGGCATGGTTAGGAACATGGGACTGGGATCTCATAGCAATTACATAGACATGGCTCAGGGCTTGGCAGGACTGGCAGCTTAATGTTCCAGGGTACAGATGTTATAGGAAAGGTAAAAAGGGGCAAGAGAGATGGGGGAGTGTCATTTTTGATAAGGGATAACATTCCAGCTGTACTTACAGAGGATATTCCTGGGAATAGTCCAGGGAAATTATTTGGGTAGAACTGAGAAATAAAGAAGGGATGATTACCTTATTGAGATTGTCAGCGGGAAATTGAAAAACAAATTTGTAAGGATATCTCAATTGCCTATAAGAATAATAGGGTGGTTATGGTAGGGGATTTTAACTTTCCAAACATAGACTGGGACTGCCATAGTGTTACGCATTTAGATGGATAGGAATTTGTTAAGTGCGTACAAGAAAATGTTCTGTTTCAGGATGTGGATGTACCTACTAGAGAAGGTGCAAAACCTACTCTTGGAAAATAAGGCTGGGCAGGTTACTAAGGTGTCCAACGAGCCACCACACACTGCAGCACAGACGAACTTTGGAAAACAGAGGAGAACCACCTATACGACGTATTCAAGAAGAACAGATACTCAAAAAATACAGTGCGCAGATTCCTCAAGAACAAACCACGACAAGCAGACCAAACACAGCCAAAAACCCTAACCGCCTTACCATACATCAAAGAAGTTTCAGAAATGACAGCCAGACTACTAAGACCCCTCGGAATCCTAGTAGCACACAAACCCACCAACACTCTCAAACAAAAACTAACAAACTTAAAAGACCCTGTACAACCCATGGACAAAACCAACGTCATCTACAGAATTCCATGCAAGGACTGCCACAAACACTACGTAGGACAAATAGAAAGAAAGTTAGCCACCAGGATACACGAACACCAGCTAGCCACAAAAAGACACGACCCTCTCTCCCTCGTAGCCCTACACACGGATGAAAAAAAACACCATTTCAACTGGGACAACACATCTATCCTGGGACAGGCTAAGCAAAGACATGCCAGAGAATTCCTAGAGGCCTGGCACTCCAACCACAACGCCATAAACAAACACATAGATCTAGATGCCATCTATCAACCCCTCAGAAAACGAACAGGAAATGACATCACCACAAACCTCAGGAACCCCATCCAGGAGAAAGATATCAATAGAAAGCAGGAGACAACAGCTTCGCTTCACTTGGAGGTCGCCGCTGATGATGTTACCTAGCCAGGTAATGAAACGTCTGGATATCAAACCTACAGCTCAGTGAGCAAACCTACACCCTAGTAAAAGTTCTAATTGGAGGAAGGCCAATTTTGACAGTTATTAGGCATGAACTTTCAAAAGTTGATTGGGTGAGATATTCGCAGGTAAAGGGGTGGCTGGAAAATGGGAAGCTTTCAGGAATGGGATAATAAGAGTCCAGAGAAAGTATGTACCTGCTCGGGTGAAAGGCAAGGCTGGTAGGTGTAGGGAATGCTGAATGCCAGAGAAATTGAGATTTGGTCACAAATAAGAAAGAAGCATATGTCAGGTGTAGATAGCAGAGACTGAGTGAACACGTCAAAGAGAATAAAAGCAGTAGGAGTGTATTTAAGAGGGAAATCAGGAGGGCAAAAAGGGAACATGAGATAGCTTTGGCAAATAGAGTTAAAGAAAATCCAAAGGGATTTTATAAATACATTAAGGACAAAAGAGTAACGAGAGAGAGAATTGGACGCCTCAGAGATCAGCAAGACCGTGTGGAATTGCAGGAGATGGGGAAGATACTAAATGAGTACTTTGCAGAAGTGTTTACTGTCGAGAAGGATATGGTAGATAGAGAACGGGGGAAATAAATAGCAACACCTTGAAAAATGTCCATATTACAGAGGTGGTGGTGCTGGATGTCTTAAAATTCTTAAAGGTGGATAAATCCCCAGAACCTGATCAGGTGTACCCAAGAACTCCGTGGGAAGCACGGAAGTGATTGCTGTGCCCCTTGCTGAGATGTTTGTGTCATTGATAGTCACAGATGAGGTGCCAAAAGACTGGAGGTTGGCTAACACGGTGCCGCTATTTAAGAAAGGAGGTAAGGACAAGCCAAGAAAACTATAAACCAGTGGGCCTGACATCAGTGGTGGGGCAAGTTGTTGGAGGGGATCCTGAGGGACAGGATTTGCACATGTTTGGAAAGGCAAGGACTGATTAGAGATAGTTAACATGGCTTTGTGTGTGGGAAATCGTGTTGCATTAACTTGATTGAGTGTTTTGAAGAAGTAATGAAGAGGATTGATGAGGGATGCGGAGTGGATGTGATCTATATGGATTTCAGTAAGGCATTTGACAAGGTTCCTCTTGGTCAACTGGTTAGCAAGATTATATTACATGGAATACAGGGAGAACTAGCCATTTGGGTACAGAAGTTGCGTCTCACGGCCAGGATCTCCACTTCCATCACAAGGCAAACAGTTTCCAGCTTACAGTCCAGAGTGCAGCAGTGGAAACTCAGTCTGAAGCTACACAAGGTCAGCTTGCAGGCTCAGAGTGGGAAAGCAAGTTGTGAGCAGGACTCAAAGATACTGCGAAGGGATTCAGACATGTTAAATGAGTGGGAAAAGATGGAATGCTATGTGAGCTTGTCCACTTTGGCAAGAGGAATAGTAAAGCAGCATATTACTTAAACAGAGAGTTACAGCAGAGTAATGGGGTACAGGGGCATCTACGTGATCTTGTGCATGAATTACAAGAAGTTAATAAGCAAATGCAACAAGGCTTTTGGCAAAAAAAAAGAAAAGTTGGCCTTTATTGCAACGATGATTAAAAGGAAGTCATGCTACAACTATACAGGTGAGATTGCAGCTGAAGTACCGTCTATGGATTTGCTTTCCTTATTTAAATTGGAACAAGTGAAGAGATGGTTTACTTGGCTGATTTCTAGGGTACCTTCTGAGGAAAGGCTGAGTACATTAACTATTTCTTGTTGAAGATTAGAAGGATGAATCTTATTGAAACATAAAATTCTGCAGAAGCAGTTAGAGAGATGGTGTTTCCTTCACTGAGGAATCTTAAACTGGGTTAGAGTTTTAAAATAAGGGGCAGAGGTGAAGAGGAATTTCTTTTCAGAGAGTCAGCGATCTTGGGAACTTTCCAGCCCGGATAGCAGTGGAGGCTAGGTCATTGAATATACTCAAGGCTGAGTTACACAGACCTTTGATCTACAATGGACACAGGGTCTTGGGTGGGAGACAGGAGTGTAGAGGTAAGACCACAATCGTATTCAATACTGGGGCCCAGAAGGCAGGAACCTCAGCCATTTCAATTACTGAGCCAGCTTAAGCGACTACCAGTGTGTCTGGATGAGAGTGAAGTCAAGTTGCCACAGTCTTATCAGCCCATTAGAGAGAGATGACTGGTAACCCAAGGGGATGCCTGAAGCAAGGGGAGAGATTGAGAAGGAGGATCCTTCATGGCAACCTCAGACAGTGTGGGGATTGAACCAACACTGTTAGGCATCACACTACTTTGCTAACCCAGCATTTAACCCACTGAGCTAAGTCAATCCCTGCTACGAGAGTGAAGGTTACAAGGGCTAACATTGGCAACTTGGTACAGGAAACCACACAAGAGCAGAGAGTAAAGAAGGATGTTTTGGCAGTAGGGGGCAGTGTCGTGAGGGGTATTAACACCATTCTCTGCAGCAGAAGGTGTAAGTCCAGATGGTTCTGTTGCCTGTTCACTGCCAGGGTTCAGGACATCTGCTCAGGGCTGGAGAGAAACATGCAATGGGAGGAGGGAGGATCGAGTCTTTGTCCATGTAGGTTCCCATAACATAGTTAAAAATCACACAACACCAGGTTATAGTCCAACAGGTTTAATTGGAAACACACTAGCTTTCGGAGCAACGATCCTTCATCAGGTGATAGGAGCAACACTCCGAAAGCTAGTGCTTCCAATTAAACCTGTTGGACTATAACCTGGTGTTGTGTGATTTTTAACTTTGTACACCCCAGTCCAACACCGGCATCTCCAAATCATGTCCAATAACATAGACAGAGTGAAGGCAAAAGTTCCATATAATCACTATGAAAAACTAGGTAACAAATTAAAAAGCAAAACCTCAAAGGCATAATCTGGGAAGGTATGATCACTGGACTGTTAATCCAGAGACCCAAGCAATGTTCAGGGGACCTGGGTTCCAGTCCTGCCAGGGTAGATGGTGGAATTTGAATTGAATAAATATCTGCGACTAAGAGTCTAATGACATCGATTGTCAGGTAAAACCACCTGGTTCACTAATGACCTTTAGGGAAGGAAACGGCATCCTGTCTAGCCGACATGTGCCTCCAGATCCAAGGCTATGTGATTGACTCTTAACTACCCTCTGGACAGTAAATGCAGGCCTATACCCACAACCACACACCCACATCCTGTGCATGAATAAAAGCTAAGTCACTGCATTATAACCTGAGCCAAGTGTAAATTGCCACAAGCAAATCAGATTAGAGGGGTGAATATGGGGCTGAGAGACTGGCATTGGAGAAATGGGTTCCAGTTCTTGGGGCACTGCCACCAGTAACTGGGCAAAGTGATCTCTATCAATGAGACAGTATCCACCCAAACCGTGGTGGATTGCTGTTCTTGCCAACTGCATAACTGGAGAAGTTGGGGAACGGGGGGGTCTTTGTCCTAAATAGTGGGAGAAAGGGTTTCAATTTGGGAGATTATGGCGAATTAAAGGGAGCGGCACGGTGGCTCAGTGGTTAGCACTGCTACCTCACAGCACCAGCAACCCGGCTTTGATTCCAGCCTCGGTCTGTGTGGAGTTTGCATGTTGTCCCCGTGTCAGCGTGGGTTTCTTCCGGGTGCTCCGGTTTCCTCCCACAATCCAAAGATATGCAGGTTAGGTGGATTGGACATGCTAAATTGGCCAAAGTGTTAACTGGATTAGTCAGGGGAAATGTAGAGAAATAAGTCATTGGATCTGGGTGGGTTACTCTTCAGAGGGTCGGTGTGGACTTGTTGGGCTGAAGGGCCTGTTGCCACGCTGTAGGGATTCTAAGTTAAAGAGTAGAGTTAAGGCTGAAGAGAAAGTCATGAATGCAGGAAATGATAAGCAGACTATGGCAGGAAGGCACAGAGAGTCTGAATCTAAGAATTCAACCGACAGAATTTACAAAGTGAGTAAAGAAGAACTAAAGACTATAGTGCTCAAAACAAAATGAGAACAGAGGGAGCAAGTAGGAAAAGGTGGAAATGACTTAGTACCATTTGGTAGCAATTACAGAGACTTGGCTGCAGAATAACATGGATTGGCACCTAAATCTTAATAGGGATAGCTCATTTCGGAATGAAAGGAGACTGGGGAAAATTGGAGGCGTGGATCTGTTAGTTAATGATGGTAATAGCAGGATAGAGAGAGATTGGCTTAAGTTCAGGAAACCAAGGTGTGGAAACAACTTAGGTAGAGGTTAGAAATGATAAATGCAAGAAGTGCTTCGTATGAGTGGTGGATAAGTCCCTAACAGGTTAGGTGGAGTCGAAAGGAAGTGGTTCAGCGGTGAACCCTTCTGCTAATTAAGCCAAACACCCAGAAAAGCTCACCTCGCCTTGTAATCTGTTAAAGTATGAGTGACATAGAACTAACCAAATTCCACTATTTAACAAGAAGTATCCATTTTATTCTTTAACCCTAAAGTGACCAATAAACAATAACTATTTACAACTCCAAGCCTCCTTTCCCTTAAAGGATTGTTATCTGCCTCCTACTCTATAACAATATACTGAGCCTACAGCAACTCAATTTTCAAAACCAGACAGCAGCTGTGATCCCCGGTGTTGACCTTCCTCTGTTTGAATGTCTCCCTGGGCCACCTTCAGTCTTCTGTTGCACAGATTTTTCAGATGACAAAGGTACTTTTGATCGAGAGTGTTTTCGGGCAGTCTGTCTGACAATGACAGGTGGTGTCATTCTGGCTAGCTGCCTGCCTTTTACATAGAATCGTCTTATTGGTTCAATGTTGTCATAGAGTCATAGAGATGTATAGCATGGAAACAGACCCTTCAGTCCAATCTGTCCATGCTGACCAGGTATCCCAACCCAATCTAGTCCTTCCTGCCAGCACCCAGCCCATATCCCTCCAAACCCTTCCTATTCATATACCCATCCAAATGCCTCTTAAATGTTGCAATTCTACCAGCCTCCACCACTTCCTCTGGCAGCTCATTCCATACATGTACCACCCTCTGTGTGAAAAAGTTGCCCGTTAGGTGTCTTTTATATCTTTCCCCTCTCACCCTAAACCTATGCCCTCTAGTTCTGGACACCCCTGACCCCAGGGAAAAGACTTTGTCTATTTATCCTATCTATAATTTTATAAACCTCTATAAGGTCACCCCTCAGCCTCCGACGCTCCAAGGAAAACAGCCCCAGCCTATTCAGCCTCTCCCTACAGCTCAAATCCTCTAACACTGGCAACATTCTTGTAAATCTTTTCTGAACCCTTTCAACTTTTACAACATCTTTCTGATAGGAAGGAGACCAGAACTGCATGCAATATTCCAACAGTGACCTAACCAATATCCTGTACATCCGCAAAATGACCTCCCAACTCCTATACTCAGTACTCTGACCAATAAAGGAAAGCATACCAAACGCCCTCTTCACTGTCCTACCTACCTGTCATTCTACTTTCAAGGAACTATGAACCTGCACTCCAAGGTCTCTTTGTTCAGCAACACTCCCTAGGACCTTACCATTAAGTGTATAAGTCCTGCTAAGATTTGCTTTCCCAAAATACAGCACCTCGCATTTATCTGAATTAAACTCCATCTGCCACTTCTCAGCCCATTGGCCCCTCTGGTGCAGATCCTGTTGTAATCTGAGGTAACCCTCTTCGCTGTCCACCACACCTCCAATTTTGGTGTCATCTGCAAACTTACTAACTGTACCTCTTATGCTCGCATCCAAATCATTTATGTAAATGACAAAAAGTAAAGGACCCAGCACCAATCCTTGTGGCACTCCACTGGTCAAAGGCCTCCAGTCTGAAAAACAACCTTCCACCACCACCCTCTGTCTTCTACCTGTTCTGTATCCAAATGGCTAGTTCTCACTGTTTTCCATGAGATCTAACCTTGCTAACCAAAATAGTAAAATCCAAATTTTATTGGGTTTTAGTATCTTGGGGCATAATTTAATCTGATTGGTTCAATTCGAACTGCTATGAAAACAACTGGTAACTAGGTTACAGTCAAAATGTTACATCTTTCAGTTTCCCAGCACACTCTTTGGCATGACAGGTGCTGGCCAGCTTTCCCTCTCTCTTAAAGGTACAGCACACACCTTGCTGGCCAGCTTTCCCTCTCTCTTACAGGTACAGCACACACTTTCAACTTCTGAGAACTAGTTAGAAAGGCATGTTCATAATCATAGGAGAATTTGAACTACATGACACCTGGAAAATTCAGATGATAAAAGCTGGTTTTGATAAGGAATATGTGGAATATTTCTTAGATAGTTTCCTAATTAGCACGTTCTAGGGTCAACCAGAGAGCAAGCTGTCCAAATGCAATGATATAGGCTTAAGTCATGACCTCATGTTTTAAGATGACCTTAGGTAACAGTGACCATAATACGATTAAACTTTACGTCCAGTTGGAAAGAGAGAGCAATGGGTCAAAGACTTATCTTTAAAGAAAAATGTAATTATATTATGATGGATCAAAATCAGGGGTTGTCTAAAGTGAATTAGCAAATTAGATTAAAGGATAGGCTGGTGGAGATGCAAGTCACTTGAAGACATGTTTCAGAATGCGCAAGAAAAAGACGCACTCCAATGAGTAAGAACATTTCTAAGGGAAACCCCCATCCATTTGTGGTAAATCGGAAAAGTGAAAGATATTATCAAACTGAAAGGAAAAGTACAGAATTACATAAAGACGAACACCTGGTCAGAAAATTGGGCAAAATGTAAAATAAAGCAAAGAACGATAAAAAAAAGGAACAAGTGAGTAGGAGAGAAAGCCAACCAGAAATATAAAACGTGGTAAGTTTCCAAAAAAAACTTAAAGAAGAGAAGTCCTAAAGAAAGGAAGTATGGAGAATTAGTAATGGAAAAGAAGGTAATGGCAGATGACGGGACAGGTATTTTGTATCTGTCTTCATTTTAGAGGATAGAAGTAACATCCCAGAAGCAGAAATATCTGAATAAATGGAAGGGAGAGGGAAACGCAGAAGAATCATCTGAAAAGTGGCGTTGAGTAAATTGTTGGAGCTGTGAGTTGATTAGTACTCAGGTCTTGCTGGACTTCATCCGAGGGTCTTAAAGGAAGTGGCTAGCGAGAATAGCTGATGCATTGTTTTCAATGTTCCAAAACTCATTAATTTGGGGAATGCCATTAAACTGGAGGACAGTGAATGCAACTCCTTTATTCAGAAAGGGAGGGAAGCAGCAAGCTAGAAGCTACATGCCAGTTAATTCATCAACTTTCACAGTGAAAATGTTGGAAGCTATTATTAAAGAAGTCCTGGCAGGACATTTCGATATGTTCAAAATAGTCAGATAAAGCCAACATAGTTAAATAAACAGGAAATCATGTGGGTCACATAGTGCTCGTGTTTGTCTCTTCCAATCTTTAACCAATCTGGCCACTCTGTGTTACTTATGTCCAGTGAGAAGCAACATTATGAAATCATCGCAATACAGCTCCAGGGTCCTAAAGTGCTTAGGTACCATCTCTGGTATCAGACCTGGTCAATTCTACAAGAGTAGCCCAGGTAGAAGGGAACTTTGAACAAACAATACAAGAACTGCTTGGTCATTTGTGACCTTGGCCTCATCTCAGTGATGATGCCAGGATAATGCTAAATCAGAGCCTTCAGGAATAAACCCCATTAGTGCCCTCACGTGGATCACAGGACAATGTCGGCGGAGCCAGAACCACTGATGGAAACAATGCCACATTGAAAGGGTACCATGTGAGGTGATTTTTCACCCTCTATGTCTGAAACTAATCAGCAAATGGCTGAGTGGAAGGAACTAGCTCCCACGAAACATGCAGCAAAAGTCATGAATTAAATGCCAGCCCAAAGCAGTCAGAAGCAGAGGTCAAGGAAGCCAACTTACACAAACTGTGTCTGAAAGATGATGAGCCAGGTTCATCTTGACACCAGCAAAGCCACAACTGTTATGATGTCCATTGGAGCGCAGCCTGGTTGTACCCAGTAAAGGTGAAGTCTTCCCATTTTGGCCCTTCACAGGGAGGAGCTGATACTGGCTGTAAGATCCAAACCACTTCCCTGTTGATCCTGCCTGAGGAAATAGGCTGAGTGAACTGTGTTGAAAGGGCAGTGACCATGTGTTGCAAAATGGGTAAAGCCATCCGATGATTGGTGATCACATCGACTGAGGTGCCCACCTGAATAAATAGCAAGACCTTGCCTAAAATCTGCTTGCTTACTTCTTACCTCACCTGAGTGACACGTCTTATATGAATATATCACAGTAAGAGTGAAAGGGGAAAAATAGACAGTTTAGATTTTATGATAATAACAACATTGGATAAAGTAATCTCATGTAATAATTTGAATGTGATTGGATAATATAACCATGTGTATGTAGAACATGTGAACACAGTCGGAAAGAGATATGGATGAATTAATGATTGGAAATTATTGTTCATTAAAATAGTTGAATGGAAGCTTGTTATCTGTAAAAAAGCAAAATAAAACCTTTGTTTCTCATAACAAAGATTTGAGCTGTGCACCATTCTTGTTGCATACATCTCCCATGTGTGTACAAGAAATATTTAAAACAATTAAACTTGAACCTTGTCTGATCTAAAGTGGAGTTCAAGTGTTAGACCCACCCTTTTAACCCTGATCATTGCCTGTATCTATTTCTAATCCAGTGGTTGCAGCTCTCTTGCAAGATGTGAAATACTTTTGTCGTTATGTGTTTTTGCATTTAACTGTACAGCAAGTCACTATTGTGAAATATTACCAGTTTCTTTGGAACTGACCTTGCCTTATCTGAGTATAAATTACTTATTATTTTCTAATAACGAAGCAGATAATTTTGGGATGATAATTAACTGGATCTTTTACAAAGGGGACATTACGTTCCTGTCTGTTGCATTTAATTTCCTGACATTTTTTAAAACCATTAAATAAGGACGTGCTACCAACTCGGTATATTAAAAGTGTATTTTGGGTTCAGACAGTGGGTTTGAATTCTGGATAATGTATGCTGTTTGATTCATTCATTTGTTCCTGGAAAATCTTTCAGTAAAGATTAAGCAGACCCTCAATGATGAGGTGTAGGTTGTTGCGTGAATCGATATGTGAAACATACACATTATTGTTCAGATGAATGCTATGTGGTAATTCACATTTTCCATCCCCTAACTTTATTTCTTCTGCTCCAAGTGTGGGCAGCTAGATCTCTTGTTATTTGCTTACATGGCATCAGCTTCGTTGACAAGGGCATCTTTGAGAAGGTAGCAATGAGCCAGCTTTTGAACCACTGTAGTCCGTGTGATGACGATAGGTATTCAGTATTGTACAAGTAGGGGCACTGAGGTATGGACATTACCACCATGATGGAGTGCCAATATGTTTCCATCGTTTTCATTCATATCTACAAATCCCTTCATGGCTTGACCATGACCTATCTCTTTAATATTCACTGACCCATATTCGCATTCACCTCATTCTGGCATCTTGTGCATCCTTGACTCTCTCCCTACATAGGCTTAGCGATATTATCACCAGACTATTAATCCAGAGAGCCAGGTTCAAATCTGGTTCAAACCTGGGTTCAAATTCTACCATGACAGATAGTGGAATTTGAATTCAATAATAATCTGGATTTGAGTCTCATGATGAACCATTAAAATAATGCTGATTGTCAGGGGGGAAGACCCATTTGGTTCACTACAGTCTTTCAGGGAAGGAAACTGCCATCATTCTTCCGCCTGGACAGCCTACAGCCCTGAGGACTCAACATTGACTTCTCCAATTTCAAATGACCTTCCTTCCCATCACCCAACCCCCTTCCTAGCAGCTCCCCCATCCTTCCACTCCTCTCATCGTCCCTTCCTTCCAGCCACCAACCGGATTCATTCCTCCCATCGACCAACCAGGTGTGTTCACTTATCCCCACATCACCATCCTGTCCCCATCCGTAGCTCCCCCTATACCCACCTCTAGTCCTGAACAGGGGTTACACTTGAAATGTTGACTTCTCCATCTCCTGATGCTGCCTGGCTGCTGTGTCCTTCCAGCCTCCTGCCTGTCTACTTTGGAATCCAGCATCTGCAGTTTTTTTTTGTTTCTAATCCTTACCTGGTTTGGCCTACATGTGACTCCAGACCAGCAGAAATGTGGTTGACTCTTAACCCCTCTATGGGCAATAAATGCTGAACTGACCAGTAATGCTCTCAGCCCATGAAGCATTTCCACCACTCTTTTTATCTTTAAGATGTTCCTTAAAACCTAAGTCTTTGATCAAACATTTGACCAACTGTTCTAATATCTCCTTAAATGGATCAGTGTCAAAGTTTGCTTTATAATTCGCCTGTGATGATCTTGGGAAGTCTTATTATGTCAAAGGTGTTATATGAATTTAAGTTGTTGTTATTGAAGTCAGGATGGTGCGTGGCCTGGAGGAGAACTTGCAGCTCATGCTGTTCCCTTTCACCTACTGTCTTTATTGTTCCAGGTCATAGGGTCATAGTGTCATACAGCATGGAAGCAGACCCTTTGGTCCAACTAGTCCATGTCGACCAGAATCCCAAACGAAACGAGTCCCACCTGCCTGCTCCTGGCCCATATTCCCCCAAAGCTTTCCTATTCATGTACTTACCCAAATGTCTTTTAAATATTGTAACTGTACTCACATCCACCACAGACCACGCTCTGTGTAAAAGAATTATGCATCATGTCTTTTTTATACCTTTCTCCTCTCACCTTAAAAATGTGCCCCAGCCTTGAAATCTTGCACCCTAGAAAAGGACACAGCCATTCACCTTATCTACATGCCTTATGATTTTATAAACCTCTATAAGGTCACCTCTCAACCTTCAACTCTCCAGTGAAAAAATTCCCAGCCAACCCAGCCTCTCTCCGTAACCCAAATCCTCCATAACCAGCAACATCTTGGTAAGTCTCTTCTAAGCCCACTCCAGCTTGATAATATCCTTCCTATAACTGGGCTCCCAGAACTGGACACAGTACTCAGTACACACCACTCCAGGTGTAGTGGTTGTGGGTTTGGAAGGCATTGTTGAAGGAGTCTTGCTGAGGTACTGCAGTCCATCTTGTAGATGGCACACCCTGTGCTTTAGTGGTAGTGGGAGTGAATATTTACAAGGTGGAGAAGATGCCAAATAAAAACAGGAAATCCGAAAAGTTCTGAGAGAGAAACCGACTCATTTTATTCATTCACAGGATGTGTGTATCACTAGCTCAATCAGAAGTTATTGGCAAAAAGGCAGTTTGAAGTTGACCACGTTACTGTGGTTCTGGTGTCTTCGAAAGGCCAGACAAGGTAAGATTTCCTTCCAGGATGTGAATGAATCAGAAGGGCTTTTTACAGTGGTCACTATTACGTTATCTTCTTGTTCCAGATTTTTATTGTACTCAAATTTCACCACCTTTCCTAGTGGGATTTCATAGAAGGCCATAGAATCCCTACAGTGTGTGGAAACAGGCCATTCGGCCCAACAAATCCCCACTGACACTCCGAAGAGTAACCCACCCAGACCCATTCCCCTACTGCATTCTCTATAGACAATCGACATTAGATGCAGGAGTAAGCCATTCTGCCCTTCAAGCCTACACCACCATTCATTATGATCATGGCTGATCATCCTCAATCAGTATCCTGTTCCTGCCTTATTTCCATAAGCCTTGAGAGCCCTATCCAACTCTTTCTTAAATGAATCCAGAGACTGGGCCTCCACTGCCTTCTGGGGCAGAGCATTCCACACAGCCACCACTCTCTGGGTGAAGAAGTTTCTCCTCATCTCTGTCCTAAATGGCCTACCCCTTATTTTTAAGCTGTGTCCTCTGGCTCGGGACTCACCCATCAGCGGAAACATGTTTCCTGCCTCCAGAATGTCCAATCCTTTAATAATCTTATACATCTCAATCAGATCAGTCTTCTAAACTCAAGGGTATACAAGCCCAGTCACTCCAATCTTTCAACATAAGATAGTCCCGCCATTCCAGGAATTGACCTCGTGAACCTACGCTGCACTCCCTCAATAGCCAGAATGTTTTTCCTCAAATTTGGAGACCAGAACTGCACACAATATTCCAGGTGCGGTCTCACCAGTGCCCTGTACAGCTGCAAAAGAACCTCTTTGCTTCTATACTCAATCCCTCTTGTTATGAAGGCCAGCATGCTATTAGCTTTCTTAACTACCTGCTGTACCTGCATGCTTGCCTTCATTGACTGGTGTACAAGAACACGCAGATCTCTTTGTACTGCCCCTTTACCTAAATTGATTCCATTGAGGTAGTAATCTGCCTTCCTGTTCTTGCCACCAAAGTGGATAACCATACATTTATCCACATTAAACTGCATCTGCCATGCATCTGACCACTCACCTAACCTGTCCAGGTCACCCTGTAATCTCCTAACATTTCACCCTGCCACCCAGCTTAGTATCATCAGCAAATTTGCAATTGTTACTATTAATACCATCTTCTATATCATTAATATATATTGTAAAAAACTGCGGTCCCAGCACTGATCCCTGAGGTACCCCACTGGTCACCGCCTGCCATTCTGAAAGGGAGCCGTTTATCACTACTCTTTGTTTCCTGTCAGCCAACCAATATTCAATACAAGTCAGTACTTTGTCCCCAGTACCATGCGCCCTAATTTTGCTCACTAACCTCCTATGTGGGACTTTGTCAAAGGCTTTCTGAAAGTCCAGGTACATTACATCCACTGGATCTCCCTTGTACATCTTCAGAGTTACATCCTCAAAAAAATCCAGAAGATTAGTCAAGCATGATTTCCCCTTCATAAATCCATGCTGACTCTGTTACTGCTATCCAGATGTGCCGTAATTTCATCCTTTATACTTGACTCTAGCATCTTTCCCACCCCTGAGGTCAGACTAACTGGTCTATAATTTCCTGCTTTCTCTCTCACTCCTTTCTTAAAAAGTGGTACACATTAGCCACCCTCCAATCTGCAGGAGCTGATCCTGAATCTATCGAACTTTGGAAAATAATCACCAACGCATTCACGATTTCTCGAGCCACCTCCTTTAGTACCCTGGGATGTAGACTACCAGGCTCCGGGGACCTATCAGCCTTGAGACCTAACAGTCTCTCCAACACCAACTCCTGGCAAATATAAATTCCCGTAAGTTCGGGTCCTTCAGCCACTGTTACCTCAGGGAGATTGCTTGTGTCTTCCCCAGTGAACACAGATCTGAAGTACCAATTCAATTCTTCAGCCATTTCTTTGTTACCTGTAATATATTCTCCTGTTTCTGTCCCATTTTAGTCCTAACCATTTTTTTCCCTTTCACATACCTAAAAAAGCTTTTCCTATCCTCCTTTATATTTTTGGCCAGTTTACCTTCATACCTATTTTTTTTTGGCGTATTTCCTTATTAGTTATCCACTGTTGTTCTTTAAAAGCTTCCCAGTCCTCCGTTTTCCCACTTATCTTTGCTATGTTATACTTTTTCTCTTTTGACTTTATATGTTTCTTAACTTCCCTCATCAGCCATGGCACCCCTGCCTCCTCATAGGAACTTTCTTCCTTTTAGGAATGAACTGATCCTGCATCTTCTGCATTATACCCAGAAATATCTGCCATTGTTGCTCCACTGTCATCCCTGCTAAGATATTGCACCATTGAACTTTGGCCAGCTCCTCCCTCATAGCTCCATAGTTCCCTTTATTCAACAGAAATATTGTCACTACCGATTGTACCGTGTCCCTCTCAAATTGCAGATTGAAGCTTATTGTATTGTGGTCACTACCTCCTAATGGCTCCTTCACTTCGAGGTTCCTGGTCAATTCTGGTTTGTTGCACAATATCAGATCCAGAATTGCCTTCTCCCTGGTAGGCTCCAGCACCAGCTGTTCTAAGAATCCATCTCGGAGGCGCTCCACAAAGTCTCTTTCTTGAGGTCCAATACCATCCTGATTCTCCCAGTCTACCTGCATGTTGAAATCCCCCATAACAACTGTAGTAACATCTTTGCGACAGGCCAATTTCAGCTCCTTATTCAACTTACACCCTATATCCATACTACTGTTTGGGGTCCTGTAGGTAACTCCCAAGAGGGTCTTTTTACCCTTAGAATTTCTCAGTTCTATCCATACTGACTCTACATCCCCTGATTCTAGGTCCCCCCCCCGTGCAAAGGACTGAATATCATCCCTTACCAAAATGGCCACCCCACCCCCTCTGCCCGTCAGTCTGTCCTTACTATAGCACGTATAGCCTTGAATATTCATTTCCCAGGCCCTGTCCACTTGAAGCCACGTCTCAGTTATCCCCACAATATCGTAGCTGCCAATTTCATAAACAGCCTCAAACTCATCCATCTTATTTCTAATGCTTCGTGCATTCATATATAGTATTTTTAATCTGTTATTGCCCTCACCCTTCCCATCAACTCCTATTTCACTCAACCTTACAGATGATCCCTTTTTGAGTTTTCTGCTTCATTGATACCGTTGTCTTTTTTGACTTCCCTTGTTCTAACTTTCCCTTCAATTTCCTTCTTAAACTTCCAGTTTGTCCCCTCCCCTCCAATATTTAGTTTAGACGTAGCTGTGTTGCAGTAGCAAACCTGCCTGCCAGAATGCTGGTCCCCAACCTGTTAAGGTGCAAACTGTCTCTTTTGTATAATTTATGCTTACCACAAAATATACCCCAGTGATCCAAGAATTTAAATCCTTGCTTCCTGCACCAGTTCCCCAACCACACGTTCAAGTCCATTATCTCCGTTTCTGGCCACACCAGCCCAAGGAACTGGAGATAACCACCCTGGACGTCCTGCTTTTCAGCCTTCTTCCTAGTTCTCCGAAGTCCCGCTGTAGTATGTTCCTCCTCTTCTTCCCGACATCATTTGTGTCGACATGTACCACCACCTCTGGCTCTTCACCTTCGCCCTTGAGGATTTCCTGCACTCTGTCTGCGATGTCTTTAACCATGGCACCAGGAAGGCAACACACCATCCTTAAATCCCACCTGTTGCCACAGAAACCCTATTCAGTTCCTCTCACTATGGAGTCCCCTATCACCACGGCTCTCTGCGATGTCTGACTCCTCAGGTCTGCCTCCACGCCAACTTTTGATTGACAGACCTGGCCGCCTCGCGGACTGGCAGTGTCATCTGTCTCTACTGTTTCCAAAAGATTCAACTTGTTCCTGACAGGTACTTCCCCCGGGGTCTCTTGCACCTGTCTCCTCTCTGCCTTCCTCATCGTCTTCTCTCTTCTGCTCTCTTCTGGTATGGTCGGTGAACCACTTTCCACAGATATACATTTTTTAGATTAGATTAGATTAGATTAGATTACTTACAGTGTGGAAACAGGCCCTTCGGCCCAACAAGTCCACACCGCCCCGCCGAAGCGTACCCACCCATACCCCTACATTTACCCCTTACCTAACACTACGGGCAATTTAGCATGGCCAATTTACCTGACCTGCACATCTTTTGGACTGTGGGAGGAAACCGGAGCACCCGGAGGAAACCCACGCAGACACGGGGAGAACGTGCAAACTCCACACAGTCAGTCGCCTGAGGCGGGAATTGAACCCGGGTCTCCGGCGCTGTGAGGCAGCAGTGCTAATCACTGTGCCACCGTGCCGCCCATGACTACTGCAACTAACCTACACATCCCTGAACACTATGAGCAATTTTAGCATAGCCAATTCACCTAACCTGCAGGGATAAACTGGAGCACCCAGAAAAAAACTCACACAGACACAGGAGAATGTGCAAACTCCACACAGACAGTCGCCCAAGGCTGAACTCAAACCCAGGTCCCTGGTGCTGTGAGTCAGCAGTGCTGACCACTGAGCCACTGAACCACCGTGCCACCATGCCACCTCTATAATGAACCTATAATTCTCATTAACTTGGCCTGAATTACTAGTCCAGTGACATTCGCACTATATTACCGCCTCCTCGTTTATGTTGCATCTTGATGATCTTGAGTCAGAGCAAGATAAAATCAATGCTATAACATGTTTTGCAAAAGCATTTAGGTCGAAAACAAGTGGAGTACTTGGCAAGAATAAACAAAGCAATGTCTGTGATTCAGTGTAAATTCACAGGAGGATTAATCATAACAAGCAAGCATTTCCATCCTTGACGTGGTAGGTATTTCCAATGAAGTTTCGTGCAATCTGGAGGAACATTTTATTTGAAACCACCTTCCCTTTTGGCCACCTGACCAACTGAGCGTTTCTGACATGCCCCCTCCTCTTCTCTTTCTGAATCCGAGGTGCTGCGTTTGTCGATCTTCACCGACTAGGAGAAAGTGAGGACTGCAGATGCTGGAGATCAGAGTCAAAACGTGTGGCGCTGGAAAAGCACAGCAGGTCAGGCAGCGTCCGAGGAGCAGGAGAGTCGACGTTTCGGGAATAAGCTCGATCTTCACCAAAGCCAAGCATGTGGAGGTGTCTCAGAACGTTACAGTCAGTGGGTTATATGTATCCTCCCTTGCCCTCTGTGAAGCAATGACCAATCTCTGTTCTGTGCTTTTCACTGCACAATACAGCAGAACGTGAATATAAGATGGAGAGGTGGATGTGTGCCGAGTTGTGATAAAGTACACATGGGTTGCATCACTATATTCCCTGCTCTTCCTCTGACCTTTCAACCAGAAAAAAATGAGATGTTTCATAAAAGCAGGAGTGCTCGTTGGCATGTAGAACAAAGAATAGTACAGCACAGGAACAGGCTACTCAGCTGACCAAGTCTGTACCGATACAGTCTACCATGTATTTCATCACAATGCTAACCACTGAATCACCGTTCCATCCATATGTGTTGAAAGGATTTGCAGATTGATAAGAGACCTGTTTTGCCATAGTATGAATGTATCTTCCACGATGTAATTAGATTCTCTACAATGTAGAACCAGGCCCTCCGACCCAACCAGTCCACACCGACCCTCTGCAGAGTAACCCACCCACACCCATTTCCCTCTGCCTAATGCATCTAACACTACGGGCAATCTAGCACGGCCAATCTACCTGACCTGCACATCTTTGGATTGTGGGAGGAACCCGGAGCAGAGACGGGGAGAATGTGCAAACTCTACACAGACAGTCGCTCAAGGCTGGGATCGAACCCAGGTCCCTGGCGCTGTGCTAACCACTGAGCCTAACCATGCCTCCCTACAAAATGTGAAATGTACGCATTTTTAAACTAAAAACCCCTTGCCTCTACGTGGTCCATTTCCACCATTTCCTGCCGATTCATGTATCCGCCAAGATTCCTCTTAAACATTGCTAATGTATTTCCTTCTACCCACCTCCACTGCCAGCACATTCCAGGTATTTACCATCCTCTGTATAAAACAAAACCAACTTCTCACGCCTCCTTTCGCTTTCTCCACAGGTGACTTTGGAAACAACGTGCGGATTTTTAATATGCTTCCCCTGGTAAACAAGGCTTCGTCCATCTTCCTACTTGAGTTTCACTTTGGTTGAAATTGATGGAAATTAAAGCTGGAGAGTGCCTGCGGTTTGCCTGTACAATGACGAGGGGTTATGGTTCACGTGTGGAGTCTGTGCTGTGCCAGTCTGCCCTTTCATATTCTTATGGTAAATGCTTGGAGTGTCCAGGAGTTTATCTGGCTCTTACTTGTTGCCATTGGTATTCATAGAACCATTACAGTATGGAAACAGGCCATTTGGCCCATCAAGTCCACAGAGGCAACCCACCTCTCGGCCCATAGCCCTGCATTTCCCTTGGCTAATCTAGCCGGACTGCACACAATACGCAATTTAACGTGTCCACTCCACCTTTCCTACGCAGCTTTGAACAGTGGGAGGAAACCCACGCAGACACAGGGAGAACGTGCAAACTCCACACAGACAGTCACCCAAGGCTGGAATTGAACTTGAGTCTCTGGCACTACGAGGCAGCAGTGCTAACCACTGAGCCACCATTCCATCCACAGGTGCTGGAAAGATTTGCAGATTCATAAGTGACCCGTTACTACCAAAGTACAAATATATTCCATGGTGTGAAATATACATATTAGGTTTGGAATGATATTTCCTTTGAAATTAACAACAGTAGTCTTCTGTTATTTCCCCACCCACCCCAGACACAGTAAGTAACACAATAAGTAGATTATGTTTTGAACTGATAGTTAACTTGAGTCATATGTCCTTGTCATTACATCAGGCGGATATCAATTACTGTAGCGTATTAGGCTGTTTGTGATGAAATGTATGACTAATTAGGAGAGATATAAAAAATTATTTGCCGATTTGATCTCTCAACGAACACAGTCTTCTTGTGCCAATCATCTTCCGTCAAAGGCAGAATGTGGTAATATAAGAGTAAGGTCACTCAGCTTTTAATTCTGAACGCCAGGCCCTAATGTGATGGAGATTCAAAGCCCACCATGGCGGATGGTGAAATTTGAATTCAATTAAAAAATGGAACTTAAAGCTAATCTAAGGGCAGCCAAATAACCATTGTCATGGCCATAATGCCTGTCTGGGTCCATTAATCTGTCATTCGTGCCTGGTCTGGCCTACATGTGACTCTAGACCCATAGCAATGTGGTTGGCTCTTAACTAGTCTCCAAAATGGCCCCAAGAGCCAATCCATTCATGGGCACCAAGAAATGGTCCACAAATGCCCCTGACACTCACATCCCATGAAATAAATTGTCCTCGCAGTGAAGTGGTAATGTCCCTACCTCTGGGCCAAGCCCAAGTGCCACCTGATATGTTTTTCAACCCCATTCTCCTGCCCTCTCCCCATAATCCTTGCTCCCCCTGCTAATCAAGAACGTATGTATCTCTGTCTTAGGTACACTCAATGACTTGGCTTCCACAGTCTTTTGCAGCAATGCATTCCACAGACTCACCACCCTCTAGCTGAAGACATTCCCCCTCATCTCAGTTCTAAAGGGTTGTCCCTTCAATCTGAGCAATGTCAAAATGTTCAGAGTATTTGTAAGATTGAAGGAATCCGTGATGAGGAAGTGACATTTGACCCAATAATCTATATACCATCACAATTTTACGGTCCCTTCACTGGAATGCAGTTGAATTTAGATCAGGCAAGAGAAGGGAGCAAAACAACATTTGACAGAACTGCTTAAGATCAAAATCTGGTCTTGTCCTTCTCAATTCACTGACTACAGATCATTCCAAACATACTTGATGAAATTGGCCTTCACAAAATTTCTGCAGTGTGGAAACAGGCCATTTGGCCCATTGAGTCTCCACTAATCCTCCAAAGAGCACCCCACCCAGACCGATGCCATTGCTATAACCCAGCATTCCCTATGGGGAATCCATCTAGCCTGCACACTGTGGGCAATTTAGCACAGCCAATCCACCTAACCTGCGCATCCTTGGATTGTGGGAGGAAGTCCATGTAGACACAGGGAGAACGTGTATACTCCACAGAGCCAGACTCCCAACGCTGGAACAGAACCTGGGTCCCTGACATTGTAAGGCAGCCGTGCTAGCCAGTGTGCCACTGTGTCTTATAAATGTTGGCCATAAGTTTCCATTTCATATATTTTGCATAGTTTAAGGTCATTTTCCTTAAACATTCCTACTTCTAATCACTTTCTAAGCATATGACATGTCTAGTACAACCCTGAAGGAGCTGTGTGGATCTTGCAGCTGCTCCTGAGATTGCAGGCTTACTTAAAGATTTATTATAGATTTATTTACAGTTAATATAGCTTTCCACTATGAGATTTTTTTTCCAATTTGTTTTATTATCCCTGGGGTGGGGGAGTCCGGAACTAGAGGGCATCAGTTTAAAGTAAAAGGGGAGAGATATAAAAGAGACCTAAGGGGCAACTTTTTCATGCAGAGGGTGGTACATGTATGGAATGAGCTGCCAGAGGAAGTGTTGGAGGCTGGTACAATTGCAACATTTAAGAGGCATTTGGACGGGTATATGAATAGGAGGGGTTTGGAGGGATACGGGCCGGGTCAAGCAGGTGGGACTAGATTGGGTTGGGATATCTGATCGGGCATGGACGGATTGAACCGAAGGGTTTGTTTCCGTGCTATACTCTATGACTCTATAACTATCTCATGCACCTTACAGCTGGAATCACTTTTCCAATTGTCTGTGTCCATCACCCTTTCTTAGACATACATTTAATGCAGGAAGACCTCCAAACTGGGGCTGTTCAATGGGTTCATACTGAATCTTCAGTGCTGCCATTGAATGAATAGATTGACTGTGTGAGATGAACTGTCTCAGATTCTTTAAGACAGAGGAGAGATATGCGCAGAGTGGTGCTCAGGCTTTGTGAGATGCTGGGTAGATTCTGAAAGCCTCTGAGCAGAAAGCTGTGCAGATTATAATCTAAACTTTGTGGAGTTAGTTGAAATGAAATGAGAAAGTGAAAACTGTGTAGCCTGAGGGTAATCTGATGATTAGAAATATCACTATTCTTAATACGTTTCTTTATTTTTCTGAAGGAATGTGAACATTTGTTTGCGTGTGTGTCGATGTGTGTGCACACGCATATGTGTATGTGTGCGTGCTTGTGTGTGTTTGTCTGTGTTTGTCTGTGTATGTGTTCGTGTGTGTTGATGTGTGTGTATGTCTGTGTTTGAGTTTGTGTGTTTCTGTGTGTGTGTGCGCGCGCGTGTATATGTGTTTGTGTGTGTCGATGTGCGTGTATGTCTGTGTTTGAGTTCGTGTTTGTCTGTGTATGTGTTTGTGTGTGTCGATGTGTGTGTATGTCTGTGTTTGAGTTCGTGTTTGTCTGTGTATGTGTTTGTGTGTGTCGATGTGTGTGTATGTCTGTGTTTGAGTTCGTGTTTGTCTGTGTATGTGTTTGTGTGTGTCGATGTGTGTGTATGTCTGTGTTTGAGTTCGTGTTTGTCTGTGTATGTGTTTGTGTGTGTGTGTGTGTGTGTATGTGTGTGTGTTTCTCTGTGTGGGTGTGTGTGTGTGTGTCTGTGTTTGAGTTTGTGTGTTTCTGTGTGTGTGTGTGTTTCTGTGTGTGTGTGTGCGTGCGTGTGTGTGTGCGTGTGTGAATGTATCCATTAAGTATTGCAACTCAGCCATGATAAACTGAGCTGCATCTGTGACTCAGACAGTCTGGACTCCTGTTTAAAAATAGACACAGTGGCTCAGGTGTGATATGTGAATGATTTATCAGCTAAACATGTGATTGCTTTAGAATAAAGATATGGTTGATTAGGTGACGTAATGATGGCAACAGCAAGAGATTATGAAGACCCTGACCACACGATGCCTGGAGGAAGAGCGCCTCACCTTCCACCTAGGAACCCTCCAACCACACGGGATGAATGTAGATTTCTCCAGCTTCCTCATTTCCCCTCCCCCCACCTTATCTCAGTCCCAACCCCCAGATTCAGCACCGCCCTCTTGACCTGCAATCTTCTTCCTGACCTCTCCGCCCCCACGCCCTCTCCAGCCTATCACCCTCACCCTCACCTCCTTCCACCTATGGTATTCCCAGCACCCCTCCCCCAAATTCCCTCCCCCCTACCCCTTATCTCAGCCCGCTTTGCACACTAGTCTCATTCCTGAAGAAGGGCTTATGCCCGAAACGTCGATTCTCCTGCTCCTTGGACGCTGGCTGGCCTGCTGTGTTTTTCCAGCACCACATTTTTCAACCCATATCCCTCTAAACCTTTCTTATTCATGAACTCATCCGAATGCCTTTTAAACGTTGTCACTATAGCCACATTCACCACTTTCTCAGTCGGTTCATTCCCTGCACGAACCACTTCCTGTGTAAAAAAAGTTGCCCTTCATGTCCTTTTTAAAATGTTTCTCCTCTCATCTTAAAAATATACGCCCGAGGTTTGAACTCCCCCACTCTGGGGAAAAGGCCCTTGTCATTCACCTCATCTATGCCCCTCATGATTTCACAGACCTCTGTAAGGTCACCTGTCAACCTTCTACACTCCAGTGAAAAAGTCCCAGCCTACACAGCCTCTCCTTCTAACTCAAACCTTCTATCCCAGGCAAGAATCCTGATAAATTTGTTTAATGTTCACTTTTAATGTTAAAAAAATTTTTTTTCTTTAAATAGTGGAAGTTGGGAGTTCTCTGTCACTCATATTTTAACCAATTACAAGGCAATTGAGCTTCCCTGTGTCTGGTTTAATTAACAGAAGGGTTCAGCGTTGTGTCATAACAGTATGGGGACTTGGGTCCACGATTTGGACAGGGTTAGACATCCAGTCTGAGATTTGGACAGATTTGCACAGATTTGGGATTTGAAAGATCCCAGCAGATTTAAACACTTGCTGATGAGTGTCCTAGATCTTTAAATGAAACGTAAGTGAGACAATTTGTTTCATTTCGGTTACTTTTGGTTGGTCAAATTAAAAGTGAGAGAAATGGCTCTTAAAATTGCTAAAGAGGTTCTGGAGTTTGAAGATAATTCCCAGATTTGCCAAGAAAGTTAAGAAAGACAGAAGAAGGCCATACCTTCAGAATTAGCAAAGAGGTTAGAATAGGGTTTAACCAGGGACAAAAGGAAAGCTGGAATTGTAAGGGAGTTAGTCAAGCACTTAAGTGTGTCAGAGGAAGAGAGAAGTGCAGTGCATTAGAAAAGCCTAAAATGCATTTGAGGAAAATGGAGTTCGAAGATAAAGAAAGGGAAAGAAGAGAGAAGAGAGATGAAAAGATGAGAGAGAGGGAAAGTAGAAAAGGAGAGAGAGAGAGAAAGAGAGAGAAGAAAGAGAGAGAGGATAAAGAATGCGAGAAGGTTCTTAGCTGAGCAAAGTGGGAGAGAGAGAGAAGAAAGATAAAGAGAAAGGGAGAGTGAATTTGAACTTCAAAAGTTGTGAATTAGTCAGGTAAGTCCAGTTAACAGGATGGAAATGAAGAGAGAAGGTAGTAATATATACAAATATGTTAAAAAACACTGCCACATTTTGATGAGAAAGATGTCAAAACCTTCTTTATTTCATTTGAAAAGTTGGCTAGGCAGATGGAGTGGTCAGAGAACTTGAGGATAATGCTAGTTCAGACTAAGCTGGGAAGCAGAGTGAGTGAGTTATATGAAGCACTGTCAGATGAGGGGTTAAGAGATTATGAAGATCCGAAACAGGCTATTTTTAGTGCTATGAATTGGTATCGGAAGCGTATGGACAGTGGTTCAGAAAAATAAAGAAGGAATCAGGTCAGACCTATGTTCAGTTCGAAAGAATTACTTGTTGGGCCGAATGGCCTGTTTCCAATCTGTAGGGAATCTAATCTAATCATTTATTGTTAAACAGTATTTTTGATTGATGGGTGTGGGCCTTAAAAATAGATAACACCTCTGAGGCTCTAAGAGAGATTATTCTGCTGGAATAATCCAATGAGATGATTAGATTATTAAAAACTCACTTCCAGAGATGATAAGAATTCATGTGGATGAAGAAAAAGATCAAGAAGTAAGAAGAGCAGTAGAGATGGCAGATGAATATGCATTGGTGCATAGAGCAAAGCTTAGCTTCCAGCAAGAATTTCATCCTGTGAGGGATAGATATTGGGAGAAGGGGAGATAATACACTATAAAACAAAGATTAGAGTACGCTGGTAATAGTTTACCACAGGTGAAAAAAAAAGCCCAAGAGGGTGAAAAGGAGGTGAAAGGCCGCAGGCATTTCCACTGTGGTAAGGTGGGACATGTAAAGCCACAGTGCTGGTCATTAAAGAAAGGCACTCTGGGAAATGATGTGGTAAAAGAGGCTAAGTGGAAGTAGTAAAGAAGTCGAGGAGCTGCAGAAGAGTGCAGGGCCTATGCAGGGGCTGGGTATGGAATTAGTGCCTGATCTTTATAAAGAACACGCCTCTGTGGGTAAAGTTTACTCAGAATGAACAAGGGGAGAAGGGCAAGGAGTTACAATTTTGAGAGATACAGGATACAATCAGGCTTTAATAGTAAGAGGTGAATGTATTTGCACTCTTTCTGACCTGTTACCTGACAGAGTGGTAATTTGTGGGATAGATGGACAGAAATTTAGCATTCCCCAATGTAAGATCAGGTTGGAGTGCCAAATCAAGTAACAGTGGGAGTCATTGACAGAGTGTCAGTTCCAGGAATACAGTTTGTTCTTGAGAATGATTTAGCAGGATCCAACGTGAGAGTGACGCCCTTTGTTGTGGAGAAGCCAAAGGACGATTAGGGAACTGAGGAGTTAAAAGAAAAATACCTTGGAATGTTTCCAGAATGTGTGGTAACAAGATCCCACTATCTTAAGTCACAGAATGAAGCAAAAACTAAAGAGAAAGATGAAGGAGTTGAGGTTCCGTTAGTGGACACTCTGTTTGACGTAATGGTGCAGGAAAAACCTGAACAGGCAGAGGGTCAGACAGCAATGTTTAGTCCTGAAAGGTTAAGGGACGTGAAACAGAAAGACAAGACAATAAACGATACATATAGATGCATTCTCAGAAAAGGAGTCAGAATATATTCCTGAGGGTTATTGTCTTAAAGATAGAATCCTAAGACAAAAATGGAGACCACAGCAGGTAAGTGCAGAGGAGAAATGGGCAGAAGTGCATCAGATTGTGTTGCTGGTAACATACAGACAGGAAGCGTTATGGGTATCACATGAATTACCAGTAGGTGGTCACCTAGGTGTGAGGAAGACTCAGGCTAAGGTACAAAAGCATTTCTATTGGCCTGGAATGCACGAGGATGTGGTTAACCTGTGCTGTACCTGTCATACATACCAAATGGTAGGTAAGCCACAGGTGGTAATAAAACCAGCCCCTTTGTTGCCAATTCCTGCATTCAAAGCGCCTTTCACGTGGGTTATGATTGATTGTGTAGGTCCCCTCCTGAAACGAAATGTAGGAACCAGTACTTGGTAACCATAATAGATGCATCTACCAGATTTCTGGGGGTTGCATTTGGAGTATTAAGGCAAAAAGGGTGATGGAGGAGTTAGCAGCTTTCTTCATGCAGTATGGGCTACCCAGAGAGATTCAATCAGGGCCAAGGGTCTAATTTTACTGCTAGGCTGTTTGAGGAAGTCATGGATAGCTTGGGTATACAACATTTTAAATCAAGTGCATGTCATCCTGAATCCAAGGGAGCTTTGGAAAGGTGACATCAGACCCTGAAGACCATGTTGAGAGCACACTGTCAGGATTTCCCGAATGATTGGGATAAAGGTATCCCATTCATATTGTTTGCCATTCGAAATGTCCCAAATGAATCAACTCAGTTTACTCTCTTTGAGTTAATATTTGGACATGATGTGAGAGGCCCTTTTGAAATTAGTTAAAGAGAAATTGACAGGACCAAAGTCGGAGATCTCACTGAGGTGAGGGAGCGATAAAATCAGGTCAGTGAATTAGCTAAACAGCACCTGAAGAGGTCACAGCATAGAATGAAGCAGATGGCAGACAAAAACTCTGAAATTCAGATGGTTTCCCGTGGGGATGATGCATTAGTATTGTAACCAGTGGTAGGAGATCCCTTCATAGCCAGATTTATCAAACTGAGAAAAAGTTGAGTCAGATAAACTATCTGGTAAAGATGCCGAATAGGAAAAAACTATATCAGGTATGTCATGTGAATATGTTGAAACCTTATTATAATAGAGACAAGGAACTGGAGAAACAGATGTTAGCTACTTTCCTGCAGAGTGAGGAATCAAATCCAGATGTTGTGGCATTTGATGTGTCTCAAAATACATTAAACAATGAGGAAGTCCTTGGGAAGTGGGCTAGATTAGTGAACTATCTGTCTCAGGAGCAAAGCACTCAGTTGAAAGGTGTGTTGCAGCAGTATGAGGACATGTGCAGGAATAAGATGGGAGGACTAATGTTATTGTGCATGAGCTGGAGGTAGGGAATTCTTTTCTGATAAAACCCCTACAGGCCACACAGATGCAGAAGGAAGTGGATACGATACTCAACGAAGATATCATCAAACTGAGTCAGAGTGAGTGGAGTTCGCTGATCGTGTTCGTTCCTAAGTCTGATGCCACTCAACGATTTTGTGGGGACTATCAGAAGGTCAACTCCGTAAACAAAATCGGACTCATACCCAATACCAAGATTGGAGGACTGTATAGGGAAAGTTGGATAAGCCAGTTACATCACAAAGTTGGACTTACTGCATGGTTATTGGCAGGTACTTTTATCAGAGAAAGCGAAAGAGGTTTCTGTGTTTGTAACCCCAAATGGGCTATATCAATTCGAAGCGATGCTGGTTGGAATGAAGAACACACCAGCCACATTCCAAAGACTCATGAACAGAGTTGTGGCTGGATTAACAAACTGTGCAGTCTATCTGGATGATGTAGACATCTTTAGTCAGTCATGGAAAGATCACATGGTACAGTTGGGAGAGTTCTTTGAAAGATTAAGAGAAGCAAAACACCCACCAGAGAAAGTACTCTACCATTAAAAAGAAATTATTGAGTTTGGTACTGGCCTTACAACAGTTTAATGTTTATGTGATGAACAATGTGTCAGAGACAGTTATGTACATGGATCACAATCCTCTTACATTCTTGACAAGAATATGAGACTATTTCATTGGAGTCTTATGTTACAGACTTTTAATTTAAAAAATGTACATGTTGCGGGCCATAAAACTGTGGTAGCAGATGCGTTATCGCGGATTTAAAGGATAAAGATTGTTTATTCATATATATATATATATATATATATATATATATATATACATCAAAATTAAATGAGCTTAGATTAATGTCCTATGTATTTCATTAAAATGGGAATAAGAATTAGGGAAGAAAATGAAGCCATCTTTTCATTATGACGGTTTATCTTTTCTTAAGAGGGAGGTGTTATGAAGTTAAAGGTGTGTACTATACCTTTAAGACAGAGTGACTGTTGTTTTACACTGAGGGCTTACAAACACCAGACGTTTGACTAGCTAGCAGTCTCAGACGGTACTGGAAAATTGAAAATATGTACCATTTGGCTGTGAAATAGATACCTGAGTTGTTTTGACAACAATTTGAATCTAACCAATCAGTTTAAATTTTGCCCCAGGATACTCAAACCCAATCGATTTTGAATTTATTGTTTTTGTCAACCTCAAAGCAATGAGACGATCTAATGTCAGGGGTACAAAGAAGCAGGCATTTTGAAAATTAGACAGAGTAACTGCCATTAACAGAGTAACTGCCAGCTAAATCCTCTCTGTCAAAGATACCTTTTTCATATGAAACATCTTTGCAGTAAAACACAGCAGGTGACCCAGAGAGATCTAAAGCCAAAAGAAGGAGGACACCGGAGACAACAGCTGCTGTGTGGTTTTGAAATTAAGTTGATATAATTTAAATGCAGGTTTTTATGGGAACAGTATATTGTTATAGAGTTGGAGGCAGATAACCCGTAGTTAAGAGAAAGAGAGGCCTAAAGTTGTAAATAGTTGTTGTTTAATATTCACGTTTAGAGTTAAAGAATAAATTAATATGTTTATCTTTAAACAGTGAAAGTTGAGAGTTCTCTGTCCCTCATATTTTAACAGATTATGAGGTAAGGTGAGCTTTTCTGAGTGTTTGGTTCAATTAACAGAGGGCTTCACTGCCGAGTTGTAACAATTGGTAATAGTTAAATAATATATTATTTGAAGTAATTTGATAGCTAAAGTTAGGCCAGTTCTTCTTTTTCTGCTTGTATTTTAATTGTGGTGTAACAACCATGGATATTTGGTTATAGCCTCAACGTTTGACCATTCAAATCATATATAGAGTGCAGCACCTCGCACTTGCTTTTAAACAAGATAAAGTTAGGGTCTGGGCTACCTCCTTGATACAATTTGAGGAGGGTTTAGTCTGGTCCATAACAGAAGCGATGTAGCTAATGTTAAATGGGTCGATAAACAGTTGCTGTCGATCCTAATCAAGGGCATATCTTGAAATAAGGCTGCAGTGACAATAACTGAGTGGCCTGCTGCAGCCTGCAGAACCAGACCAAGAGGACAGTGCAGCCCTTGTCACCAGGTCTTCAACAAGAAGCCCAGGAAGAGGAAGGACAATAAACACAGGCAGGTCAGGGGGAGGGGGAGGAAGGCAAGTGAGGAGATATCATTAGACCACAAGTCTATCATGTGACACCAGCTCCTGTCAAAAATCCCTCGGAGAGCCTTCGTCGACGTTCCCCTGCTCTCCACCCTTCAGTTCTGGGCTACCTTCAGTCCAATACCCTGAAGAAAAACTCATCTATTTATCCAAAAGGACAGCTGATGCTTTGTACAATATTCATCTGGTCATTGCTGAGCTTCACCTGAGAGCACGGTGTTGCCTCTCAGAGAGCCCCTCACACAGGACTAACCCCAGTGGCTGCTGGGATTCTGTGGGGTGCCTTACTGCCCTTGTGTAAGCCTACCCTTGAAGGTGTAGCTGGTGACTGTACCATCTCAGCACTGGCAGGAACGGTCTCCGGGCTGGCTGACTGAGCAGTCATGGTTTGGGCATGCAGGTATTGGACTGGGGTGTACAAAGTTTAAAAAATCACACAACACCAGGTTTTAGTCCAACAGGTTTATTTGGTAGCACTAGCTTTTGGAGAGCTGCTCCTTCACCAGATGGTTGTGGAGTACAAGATCGTAAGACACAGGATTTATAGCAAAAGTTTACAGTGTGCTGTAACTGCAATTATATATTGAAAAAGACCTGGATTGTTTGTTAAGTCTCTCATCTTTTAGAAAGACCATGTTGGTTTCAGTTCTTTCATACATAAATCGCAGAACTTTTTTTAAAAGTTACTTTCTCAAGTGAACTTCAACAATTTACATAAATGATTTGGATGTGAGCATAAGAGGTACAGTTAGTAAGTTTGCAGATAACACCAAAATTGGAGGGGCAGTGGGCAGAGAAGAGGGTTACCTCAGATTACAACAGGATCTGGACCATATGGGCCAATGGGCTGAGAAGTGGCAGATGGCGTTTAATTCAGATAAATGCGAGGTGCTGCATTTTGGGAAAGCAAATCTTAGCAGGACTTATACACTTAATGGTAAGGTCCTAAGGAGTGATGCTGAACAAAGAGACCTTGGAGTGCAGATTCATAGCTCCTTGAAAGTGGAGTTGCTGGTAGATAGGATAGTGAAGAAGGCGTTTCATATGCTTTCCTTAATTGGTCAGAGTATTGAGTACAGGGGTTGGGAGGTCATGTTGCTGCTGTACAGGACATTGTTAAGGCCATTCTTGGAATATTGCATGCAATTCTGGTCTCCTTCCTATCAGAAAGATGTTGTGAAACTTGAAAGGGTTCAGAAAAGATTTACAAGGATGTTGCCAGGGTTGGTGGATTTGAGCTATAGGGAGAGGTTGAACAGGCTTGGGGCTGTTTTCTCTGCAGCGTCGGAGGCTGAGGGGTGACCTTATAGAGGTTTACAAAATTATGAGGGGTATGGATAGGATGGATAAATAGGCAAAGTCTTTTCCCTGGGGTCGGGGAGTCCAGAACTAGCAGGCATAGATTTAGGATGAGAGGGGAAAGATACAAAAGAGACCTTTTCATGCAGAGGGTGGTACGTGTATGGAATGAGCTGCCAGAGGAAGTGGTGGAGGTTGGTACAATTGCTACATTTATGAGGCATTTGGATGGGTATATGCATAGGAAGGGTTTGGAGGGATATGGGCTGGCTGCTGGCAGGTGGGACTCGATTGGGTTGGGATATCTGGTCAACACGGACAAGTTGGACCAAAGGGTCTGTTTCCATGCTGTACATCTCTATGACTCTATGACTCTATAATTGGTGTCATGTCAGCCCAGATAATGCATTGAAGGTGTGAGCTTCCCTGTGTGAGGCTGTCTGTGCCACAATGGTCAGACTGATTCTAACATAAAAAATTGACTTACAGAATCTTACATGGATTCATGCAGTTTTTGAGCAAAATAAAATGTAACTCCACAAATACAAATTCACCCCACAAACTTGTGTGTGTGTGTGTGTGCATGTGGGTGGGTGGGAGGTGGGGGGGAGTTGGGGGCAGGGTTATGAGTGTCTGTGAGAGAGTGTGTGCAGTGGCTGCTTTGGCACTGGTGTACCCTCAATGTTTGGAGAATGAAAGCCATCATCCCAATAATAGGTGGCAATTGGAACACCCTAAAGAATGTGCCACTCTGCTATTGCCCCTCAGCAATGTGAGGGTGCAGTAGGCTATAAGAGCCACAATGTCCTTTTGACCAATGAATCACAGCATTAGTGATAGAGTCTGGAAAGCAATAGAATATCATCCCATGACCTCAGTCTGAGTGTCCTCAGCAACAATGCCTCTTCTTCCTCAGGCAGCTCAAGAAATTCGGCATGTCCACAAGGACCCTCACCAATTTTTACAGATGCACCACAGAAAGCATTCTATCCGGATTCATCAAAGCTTAGCACGGCAACTGCTCTGCCCAGGACCATAAGAAGCCAGAGAGAGTTGTGAACAGAGCCCACTCTATCACACCAACCAACCTTCCATCCATTGACCCCATCTATACTTCTCACTGCCTCAGGAAAGATAGCCAACAATTTCAAAGACCCCTCCCACCCCAGTCATAAGGTCTTCCAAACTCTTCTGTTGGGCGGACGTTACAAAAGCTTAAACACATGAATCAATAGCTTCTTCCCTGCTGTTATTGCACTGCTGAATGTTTAATTTAGAAACAAAAATCCAGAATCCAGAAACACTTTAAACAGAAATAAAGTTTGGGGGATCTAAGATGGCGGCGATCTGAGAAGATCACACTGCAGAGCTTCGCATTGCGGCAGGAGCAGGATGGTCCTTTAACCCACCCAACCCAGATCATCAGGATTTCTTGGGGCATTGGAAAGATTGTGGAGCCCCAAGAAACATTTAAAAATTGACTGACCTGTATTTTCAGCTGTCCAGAAATGCCTAAAAAGGGAGGAGGAGCATCTGAGGCCGGGCCTGCAGCTCAGCCTGCAGCAGCCTCGGAGCCGATTACTCTCCAGGACCTGGTGAACCAGCTCTCGAAATCTCGCGAGATGTTGGGGAAACAAATTGAAGAGAAGCTGGCTCCAGTCTCTCTCATGCTGCAGAAGCCGGGAGACCTGGAGAAGAGGACGGATGAGGTGGAGCACAGGGTCACAGTGGTGGAAGCTGATGCCAGTTCATTCAAGGATGAGATCCAAGCCCTGAAGACGCAGGTTCGTAATTTGTGTGACCAAGTGGATGATCTTGAAAACAGAGGCAGGAGGAAAAAAACATTCAGATCATCGGTCTGCCTGAGGGTAAGGAAGGTGAGCGGCCTGCGGAGTTTGTTGAAGATTGGCTTCCAAAATTCCTTGACTTGGAGACTGGCATGAGAGGATTGAAGATAGAGGGGGCTCACCGGATCGCAGCACGGAGGTCGGTTCTGGGTCAATGCCCTCGTTCTTTCCTGGTGCAGTTCCATCATTACTGGGATAAGGAGAGAGTCATGGAGGCTCCCAGACTCCAGGGTTAAGGATCCAAAGGCCCTAATTTACGAAGGGTCTAAGATCATGTTTTTTTAGGACTTTTCAATGGCGGTGATCCAGAAACGAAAATCGAATGATGGTGTCAAGAGAAGACTGAGGGAGCTTGGGATTCAGTACTCCCTGAGATATCCGGCAGTGCTTCGGATCACCTTAGATGGACCCATGCATCTCTTTAACACATCAGAGAAGGCAAGAGACTTTGTGGACAAACTAACCTAATTTAAACAATTGTAGTATGTATAAATATTGTTGCTTGGTTATGCGTTTATCATTCTGTAAAAGAAATGGAGGAAATCCGGTTAGAGCTTTGTTCTTCCCCCTTTTTTTTCCTCTATTGATAATAATTTGGTTCAAACTATGTCTGGCGGTGGTTAAGATGTACATTTTAAATTTCTAAGTTCCCTTTTTTGTTATAAAAGAATGTTTTTTTATTGATATTGATATTTTATGGGGTGTTTAATCTTTTTAGCTTGTGCTTGCGATGCGGCTCTAGCTGAGAGAAGTGAAGGTGGTTGAGATGATTAGGTGCCAATTTATGGGCAGTTCGGGATGGGTAGCTGACCCTTCCGGGCAGGGGTGAGTTCCCCTACTCAGCGCTATTGGCGCTTTATATGTCGGTTTGTTATCTGGTTTTTGTTGTTTTTTTGTTTTTAATAATTTTGTATGTTTGTTAAATGTAGTGGTTTTAGTTTATGTAGTTTTTATATTTGGTGGATCATGCGACACTAAGGCTCAGCAATTTGTGGTTCGGGTTCCTTCTTTGTGGAATTTAAATGTAATTGCAGAAGATTATGGCTAATCTTGATTAAATGGTGTACCTGGAATATCAAAGGAAGTCACTCACCCATTAAGAGGAAGAAGGTACTCTTGAGTCTTAGAAAGGAGAAGGCGAATATTGCTTTGTTACAGGAGACACATTTGGATGACAAGGAGCATCTGAAATTACAGCAGAATGACTTTGACTGAGTTTATTTTTCATAATTTAATACCTGAAGTAGGGGAGTGGCTATATTGGTTGGGAAAAATCTCTCATTTAAATTGTTGGAATGTGTTAAAGACACACACGGGAGGTTTGTAATTCTTAAAGCCTTGGTAAATGGGGAAGATTATGGCATTTTAAATGTTTATTGTCCCCCAGCTCATCCTCTTAAATTCTTGGTAGATGCTTTTTCTAAACTGATGAGTCTCAAGTCTCGGCACATCATTATAGGGGGAGATTTTAACTGCCTCATGTAGACAGGTTGCCTAAAGGTCCCTTGATACCCTCTGCACAAACTAAACAGTTATTGGGTTTGTGTGTGGAATTAGGGTTGGTGGACGCCTGGAGGTGTCTCCACCCTGAAGTAGGGATTTCACATTTTTCTCCAATCCGCATAGATGTCATATGAGGATTGATATTTTTCTGACCCCTGTGGTAACCTGGTGGCATTCTGTACAATTGGTAATATTGCCACCTCTGATCATGCTCCAGTGTACCTTATGGTTAAGGTTCAGGATGTTTCAGTGGATTCAAGGTACTGGCGAATAGACCCCTTTATTCTCATGGACAATAAGTTTGTGGAGTATTTCTCTAGGGAATTTCGGGCATTCCTCGACATCAACATAGGTTCGGTTGATAGCGCATCTGTTCTCTGGGAAACTGCCAAAGCTTATGCCAGGGGGTTAGTTATTTCATATTCAACCAGTAAGAAGTGGCAGAAGAGTGAGCAGCAACGTCTCCTTGAAGCACGGTTGAAGGCAGCTGAGAAGGCCTATTTTGACAGACCCTCATTGGTCAAACTACAGAGGATTATGGCACTGCGGTCTGCACTAAATTCCGTGCTCACGCAGATGGCAAAGAAGGAGCTGGCCTTTGTAAAGCAAAGGTTATATGAGCATGGTGACAAGCCAGGCAAATACTTAGCATACCTTGCCAGAAAGAGAAGTGCCCCACAAACCATTATAGCGATTAGGGAAGGGTCTGGGAACCTAACATGTGATTCTAAAAAGATTAATGTGGCGTTCCAGAGATTCTACTCTAAGTTATATCAGTCTGAGAATTGTGAGGAGGGGCAAGCCAAAATGGAATCCTTTTTTAGAGATCTGAAGCTCCCAGGTGTGACTCCCGAACAACAGTCCTTTCTCAATGCCCCATTATCAGAGCAAGAAGTGCAGGAAGCTGTGAGGCAGCTTCAGAGTGGAAAGGCGCAGTGAATTCTATAAGGATTTTATAAGTATACTGTCAGGCCCGATGCTGAATATGTTTAATGATTCATACAGTCATGATTGTCTCCCACTATCTCTGAGAGAAGCCAATATTTCACTTATCCTTATAAAAGGGAAAGATCCAGAAGACTGTGCTTCATACAGGCCCATCTCGCTCTTAAATGTGGATTTTAAGATCTCTCTAAGGCTCTTGCGTTAAGGCTGGAGACTGTGTTACCCTCTATTATTAAAGAGGATCAGACGGGCTTCATAAAGGGTCGCAGATCCTCCAATAATGTTAGGAGGCTGCTTAACGTAATTCAAGCATGCCAACAGCAGTCAATACAGGGATTGGTGATTTCTTTAGATGCAGAGAAGGCATTTGACTGAATTGAGTGGCCGTACCTTTTCTATACTCTAGACCGGTTTGGTCTGGGTGAAGTTTTCATAAGATGGGTAAAGGTTCTGTATGGTGTGCCTCTCGCGGTGGTCATTACCAATGGGGTACGATCAAACAATTTTAATATTTCTAGGGGCAGCCGGCAGGGCTGTCCCCTTTCACCATTACTTTTTACGTTGGTGATTGAACCGTTGGCAGAGGCCATTCATGGGGATCTCAATATATCAGCTCCAGAAGTGGGGTCAAAATTACATAAGATCTCGCTGTATGCAGACGATGTTCTAATTTTCTTGACAAATCCAGCAGTCTCAGTGCCTTGCCTGATACAATGCATTCACGTGTTTGGTGCTTTTTCAGGGTATAAGATTAATTTTGCTAAATCAGAGGCTGTGCCTATGGGTGGTCTTACGAAAGAGTTGGCCCTTGAGAGTGACTATAGATTCCCGTTTAGGTGGTCACAGGGGGGTTTTGTGTATTTGGGCATATTCATTACTCCAGTTCTGGATTGGCTGTTCAAAGCTAATTTTACTCAATCATTTGAAAAAATTAAACAAGATCTCCAAGGATGGGAGGCACTTCCAGTCTCATGGTTGGGTCGGATAGCATTTATTAAGATGAATATTCTCATTTGCTATACCCTATACAGGTGCTCCCCCTGATTTTCAATAAACAAACACTCAGGAGACTGAACGGTTGGTTCAGCTCCTTTATCTGGCACCGTAAACAGCCCCTCATTAAATTAGCCAAACTGCAGTTGCCTCACAGATTGTGGGGAGTAGACCTTCCGGACATTAAAAATGACCAATTAAGCTCACTTTTGACCTACATAAGTGATTGGGTTTGTGGGGACCCTTTTTAAATATGGCTAGATATCGAAGCCCCCCAGGCAAAGTGCCCCCTTACCAGTTTGCTGTTTTTGGGCAAGGTGAGGACAGTTAGGGAATATTGCCATAACCCAATAGTCATCAATACTGTTACAGCATGGAGGGCAATTCGGCAGAGGGAAGGTAATATTGGCAAAACATCTTTGTTTACACCTTTAGTGGGAATGCTGGGTTTTCAACTGGGTATGATAGATTCAGGATTTAAATGTTGGGCAGCTAGGGGTATATCTTGCATGGGTGATTTATTTGAGGGAGACATAATGATGTCCTTCGATCAGTTAGTACGGAAGTACGAGTTACCTAATAGAGACCTCTTTCGTTTTTTTCAAGTTAGGGATTTTATTCAAAAAAAGACCACACTTTTGACAGATCTCTACAAATCTGACATAGAAAGAGGGGTTCTAAGGGCTAAGAGTACACTCTCTGTCAGTACTTTATATCACCAATTGGGGGGTGCCACCTCAGATGAGTCTGATCGACTCTGCAAGATGTGGGAAAGAGAGCTGGGTGTTGAAATTTGTTCAGAGGCATGGGAGGACAGTTTGGAGAATGCAAGGAAGATAACAATTTGCAATAGGACCCATGCTTTACAGTTGAAGATTTTCCACAGGGTCCACTTAGCCCCAGACCGTTTGTCAAAATTTAAGCCAGGGGTATCTTCAGCATGTCCCAAGTGCAAGGTCTGTATGGGTACTCTTACCCATTGTCTTTGGTCTTGTGACAGGCTCAAACATATTGGAGTGCTGTGGCGTGTGCAATGGAGAGGATTTTAGGTGTAGGAGTGGAGAAGGACCCTATTTCTCTCCTTTTGGGCCTACCCATTGCATTTCCTGCAGAAGCGCATAAGAAAACACTTTTCAATATTCTTAGGCTCTGTGCAAGGAAGAATATCTTGCTAGGTTGGATATCCGAAAGCCCCCAGGCCTATCAGGTTGGCAGAAGATTGTTATGGAGCATATTCCCCTGGATTTTCTCACAAATATGGTACACCACAAAACTGAGAATTTGTACAAGACATGGCAACCCTTTTTGAAATACCTGGACACCGATTTAGCTGCCACACTAACAAGGGCTTTTATATAGCCGTAACGATTGTGTTTCATGAGTTCAATATCCAGGGAGGAGGAACTGTGAATGTATGAATGTTTTGTTTGGCTGGGCTGAGTTATTACTATTTATTTGTTTGTTGTTAGGTATTTATTTATTTAGTTAAATAGCTAGTTTAGGTTTTTTTAAAATTTTATACTTCTCTATATATGTTTATGCATTTGAGTAGGAGGGTGGGTTGGGGAATATTTTTTAAATTATTATTTGGGTTTAATTTTGTACTATTTTTGTACTGTTTTGAATTGTATTATTTTGTATTTGTTGTAATATTTAAAAATCTATTTTTTCTTAATAAAAATATATTATAATAAAAAGTTTTAAAATGTAGTCACAACTATAATGCAAAAGCAATGAACAATTTCCACATCACAGGCTCCCACAAATAACAATGTAATGATGATCATATCATCATCAGATTAGCTGGTACTGATTGAGGAATAAGAACTTGCCATTGGTAATACCCACATCCTTCTTTAACATAATACCATCCATTATGAACACCTAAGAAGGTAGACACATTGACATTTTAACAGGAAGGTAACATCTGCAATAGTCCAGCAGTTCCGCCTTACCATAGCATCATGTCAGATCGCTGTGTTCAGATCCTGGGGTGCCACCTGATCCCATGACTCTCCTAAAGCAATGGAGAGGGTGCTATCCATTGAGCCACACCACACAACATACACTGTGGTTTTAGCTTGTGGTGGCCTTGCTTAAACTTGCGCCTCCTGCTGAGCAGTCTGTCAATCAGTAGCATGTTTGGTGTGGTGCTGTCATGAGAAAGATCAGCAGGATGACTATTGATAGAGTCATACAGCACGGAAACAGACCCCTCAGCCCAACCTGACAATGCCGAGCATAATCCCAAACTGAACTGCCTCTTCCTGGCCCATATCCCTCCAAATATCTACCCTATTCACACATCTATCCAAATGTCTTTTAAACATTGTAACTGTGCCCACATCCATCACTTCCTCAGGAAGTTCATTCCACACACGAACCATACTCTGCGTAAAAGTATTGTCCCCAATGTCTTATTTTAAATCTCTCTCTCTCTCTCTCCTCTCACCTTAAAAATGTGCCTTGAAATCCCCCATCCTATCTATAGTTGCGTTCCCATGTAATCCACGTTATAAGAAAATCACACAATAGCAGCAGCATTTAAATCAATTGAGCCAGAATTGCGTTATAGCCAATACAGATAAGGAAAGGTTGCAGTCCACAAATAATGGTCTAGATTCTTTCATCACAATTTAGCCAATTCGCATTGAAGAAACGTGCACTATAGCAGAATTGACTGTATTTTATAAAGTTCTATACAGTCACCTCTCAACTTCCAATGCTCTAGTGAAATAAGCCTGTTCAGCCTTTCTTTACAACCTTCCATACCAGGAGAAAGTGAGGACTGCAGATGCTGGAGACCAGAGCTGAAAAGTGTGGTGCTGGAAAAATACAGCAGGCCAGGCAGCATCCGTGGAGAACATCCTGGTAAACCTGTTCCGAACCCTCTCCAGCTTCATAGTATCCTTCCTGTAACTGGGAGACAAGAGCTGGACATTGGTCAACTATTAAATTCATACATTGATTGCATGCTGCAGTGAAAATTGTGTGTGAATGTCCACTTTTTAAAAATCTCAGTTAACTTATTGGGCAGCTTTTTAATCATGGGCTGTTATAAATGCGGGGTTCTACATTTTGGAAAAGCAAATCAGAGCAGGACTTAATGGTAAGATCCTAGGGAGTCTTGCTGAACAAAGAGACCTTGGAATACAGGTTCATAGTTCCTTGAAAGTAGAGACATAGGTAGATAAGATAGTCAAGAAGGCGTTTGGCATGCTTTCCTTTATTGGTCAGAACATTGAGAATAGCAGTTGGGAGGTCATGTTGTGGTTGTATAGGACATTGGTTTGGCCACTTTTGGCATATTGTGTGCAATTCTAATCTTCTTCCTCTTGTGAAACCTGAAAGGGTTCAGAAAAGATTTATAAGGATGTTGCCAGGGTTGGAAGGTTTGAGCTACAGGGAGAGGCTGAATAGGCTTGGGGCTGTTCTCCCCGAAGTGTCAGAGGCTGAGGGGTGACCTTGTAGAGGTTTATAAAATCATGAGGGACATGGATAGGATAAATAGACAAGGTCTTTTCCCTGGGGTGGGGGAGTCCAGAACTAGAGTTCAGGGTGAGAGGGAAAAGATATAAAAATAACCTAAGGGGTAAAATTTTCACACAGAGGGTGGTGCATGTATGGAATTAGCTGCCAGATGAAGTGGTGGAGACTGGCACAATTACAGCACTTAAAAGGCATCTAGATGGGTATAGGAATAGGAAGGGTTTAGAGGGATATGGGCCAAGTGCTGGCAAATGGGAACTAGATTGATTTAGGATATCTGGTCGTCATGGGCGAGTTGGTCCAAAGTGTCTGTTTCCATGCTGTATATCTCTATGACTCAAATCATTTATAGAATACAGGTATCATTGAGTAGGCCAACATTTATTGTCCATCCCTGTGTACAGCTTGGAGTCAACCACATCGCTGAGGGTCTGGAGTCACATGCAGGTACGGCCAGCAGATTCCTTCTGTAAGGCAGGGCATTTATTGAACCAGATGGACTTTTGACAACGGTTTGTCACATAGTCATCATTAGACTCTTAATTGCAGATATTTCTCAAATTTAAGTTCTACCATCTGCTGTGGCAGGATTCGAGCTTTGGTCCCTTGAATATTGGCTAGGCTCCTGGTTCAAGAATCTAGTGAAGCTTTTACCTCCCTTTGGGTATTTGCAGATTGAAGTTGGCAGGTACAATTTTGAGGCTATCACAGAGCTACAAGCTAAACATCCACGCACGGTGGCTCAGTGGTTAGGACTGCAGCCTCAGAGTACCAGGGATCTGGGTTTGATTCCAGCCTTGGGTGACTGCCTGGATTCCCTTTGGCTGCTCCAGTTTCCTCCTGCAGTCCAAAGATATGCAGGTTGCTTGGATTGACCATACTCAAAATGTCTTGGGATGTGCAGGCTAGGTGGATTAGGCCATGGGAAATGCAGGATTATAGGGTAAGGGGTTTGGGTCTGGATGGGAAGCTCTTAAGTGGGTTAGCATACACTTAATAGGCTGAATGGCCTGCTTCCACACTGCAGGGATTCTACACCTGTTCTGCCATTTCAAAAGATCACGATTGATCTGAATGTGACTTAATTTAACACAATACCATGGCTTGGATTGGAACATGATATTCTTATCAGTCAAGTGAGTATACTCAGTCGATTAAGGAAATTGTGTGGCAGAGGCAGTTCTTTTTCCAATAGAAACCACAAATATGAATATGCTTTGTCTCTGCAAATGAAAATATCCATATACACCATCTATTTTAAAATACATAAATGTTTATTATAATTTTGCATAACCCAAAAGTACAGAATCATTTGCAAAGGAAATAAACAGCAAATATAGCTGAACCAGAAAACCAGCTGTTTACCTGAAAGCAAGGGACATGATTCCTGATACATTTCTACTGCAGTTATTGTACCATTCCACATCTCAAAAACACCTGGTTACATTTCTTAATATAAGCTATTGCTGTGCAAAGACAAAACAGCTTTTTTATTCCATTATGGAAAATACAACTTGCTCAAATTTGAATAGAAGAACCACTTGCTAAATTAGAGCATGATGTTTTGATTTTCTTGGACACCTGGGCAGTATGGTGGTTGACCAGATAAACTTGAGTCTCTTTCCTTGAAGAGTGTATAATGACACAAGGTTCAGCAATAACTGAAGAAGCCCTTCTTTTCAACCTGTGATCCTTTCGCAAGGCTTTTCTTTTTTGTTAAATTGGTATGTTAGCTTTGCTGGCTGTCCAGAATTGCTCTGAAAAGTTGATAGTTGACAGTAAACCGCACTGCAGTGATTTTGTTATAACAGAGATGGCGATCAAAAAGCAATCACATTAGTCTGGGACTGGATTACAGACTTATGACAATGTAATTTGATTTGGATGCCTCAAAGGCAGCCAGAGTTATTAATAAAATTAACAACCAGCAAGGTCTTAAACCAATGACTATCTTCATTATCGCATCGCGTTAAAAACATTTCAAGCCGAACGGGTTTCACTTCAGTATATCCCAAAATTAGTATTTTAATATATTTTAAAATTATTAAATATTGATTTATTAATGAAACATAATTAATTGTTATTTACATGATTGTCATTTAGGATGTGCTGAAAATTAGCACTCCCCTAGTCAATCCTGGTGTCACTCTCTCATTATTAAAAAAATAGGCTAGTTCAACAGAGTCCAATTGAAGGAATTTTCCACAAAGTCAAAGAGTAATTAGTATGTTTTGTGACCCTTATTATGGATTAACATATCTATTCTGCTGAGTGGCAGTTGAATACATTCAGCAACATGAACCGAAAAACTAACGCTCACTACCTATATTTCCCTCAAATAAATTGTACAAAATCTGCAGCTTCTGCATACTATTTCAAATATTGTTTAGGTAAAAACGAAACAAAACATTTCTTCCTCAGCAATACTTTGGTTGAGCAACCTAAGGTTCTGTTATGTAACTTTGGAAGGTGGGAAGATTTTGAGACCGCAGAACCATGTTCTTGGTGAAGGTGGTGCACCTTGACAGTATTTCTTGGCGATGTGGCCTTGGAGGTATTCTGGGAGTCATGTCTGTAGCAGGGACTTCCACATTCGCTGAAGCATCAGGGCTGTCACTCAAATCCATGTTTTCCACTCCCGAATCGTTCTTGGACATGGTCTCAGCAGACACAGTTAGGTTCTCAAATAGTCTTGCTACATTATCGGAGCCTTTAAGGACATGGTAACTATCTGGCAAACTGTCATTCTCAGTCGACTCTGACTTGTCTGAACTATCATCACACAAGCTTTCTGTCCTGCTATCTGACTCGTCTGAGTTGGGGAGGCTCAATTCACCTTCAGATAGGTTTTCATCTGGCAAGTAGGTGGAAGACTTTGATTTTTGCCTTTGCAGTTTAAGAGTGACACCGGTGGTTTTTGTGGGGGAACTGTCTTGGCTTCTCCGCAACTTCTGCTTTTCAACACTTGAGAGCACAGATGAATTGTCAACAGTGATAGTGAGATCTGGAGTGGAAGCACATCTGACCGGCTTGGTTAGAATCTGTAATTTCGAATGAGGGTTTTTGTATGGCTGCAGATAGACCGATGGGACATACCCAGACTGACCATCATACCTATTAAACAACAAAATGACAAATTAGTCTCCACATTGCTTTGCTGGTTCCAGAATGCACACAACAATTCATATCGTTCCTTGCAATTCTACTTATGCTGAATGCAATATATTTAGATTTAATTCTCTGGTAATTAACAAATGTTTTAAAGCCCTTTCTCTCATCCCTTGTTTTGCTCATTTTTGATAAAAGAAAGTTGCTCTTGAAACAGAAAGTAAATGGCATTTAACACTTGGCGGCACAGTGGCTCAGTGGTTAGCACTGCTGCCTCACAGCACCAGGGTCCCAGGTTTGGTTCCAGCCTCGGGCAACTGCCTGCGTGGAGTTTACACATTCTCCCTGTGTCTGCGGGTGCTCTGGTTTCCTCCCACAATCCAAAGATGTGCAGGTTAGGTGAACTGGCTGTGTTAAATTGCCCATTGTGTTAGGTGCATTAGTCAGAGGGAATTGGGTCTGCGTGGATTACTCTTCGGAGGGTCGGTGTGGACTTGTTGGGCCAGAGGGCTTGTTTCCGCACTGTAGGGAATCGAATCTTAACCATTGAGATGTTCAAATCGTGTTTCAGATTTAAGACAGAGTTTTTGTGATATTGAGAATCTGACTGATTTCGATGTAAGATCCTAAATTGTAGCTGCCATACGCCATTAGCTATTTGGACCTACTGATTAAGGAACAATTGTTCAACAATACAGAAGGACATACCTAATAAACCACCATCCATCACTGGACTTTTTCAAGACATCAACTATAACACCCACGTGCATGGATAGTTCATCTTCGTTTTTCTTTTCATAGCTTTTAACAGCATAATATTGGCTCTCTAAATTTATAAAAGGAAAAACGAAACGAAAATAAATATTTCACATTAATATTGCTAAATATTGATTAAAATGCCACTACACAAAAAAAGGACTCCAACCATTCTGGAAAATGGGGAGCTTGGTTCAATTTTTCTTATTCTGTTTTACCAAATTATATGTTACATTATACATTTACAAAACATTGGTTCAACCTCAACTGAAGTATTGTGTCTAGTTCCAGGTACCTACCTTAGAAAGTATTTGAAGGCTGTTGAGGAAGCATGGAAAACAATTTGCACAAAAACTTTTCCAGGGATGGGGATAGATTGTAAATCAAGTCCTTTTAATTTGACTTATTATTGTCACACCCACCTAAGTAGTTTAGTTTTGCGTGCAGTACAGTCAGGTCACAACTTACAAAGATTGTAGGCTGATTGAACAGAGTAAGGAATACTCTGGTTAAGGCTGCAAGGAAGGTCCCTGCAAGTAAGGAAGGCTGTCCTCCTCAGGGATGAGAAGGCTGGAGGGAGATTTATGCTAAATCTAAAGAGGTCTGAACATAATAACTGTTCTGAAAGGTTAAGAAGTGAATGGTAAAACATCAAACACTACACAAAGAAAACATTTATTTTTTATAACCACATGCAACTTGGATCTGGAATGCATTCCCTAACAATGCGATTGAGCTTTATTCAAATATAACTTCTAAAAGGAAATTGGATTTGAAATATTTGCAAGACTGAGCTGCCAGAGGAAGTGGTAGAGGCTGGTACAATTGCAACATTTAAAAAGCATTTGGATGGGTATATGAATAGGAAAGGTTTGGAGGGATATGGGCTGGGTGCTGGCAGGTGGGACTAAATTGGGTTGGGATGTTTGGTTGGTATGGGCGATTGGACCGAAGGGTCTGTTTCCATACTGTACTTCTCTATGACTCTATGACTAGCTGAACTGTTATTTGCAGACAGCCAGTATGGGTATAATGGGCTGAAGGACCTCTTTCTGACTGTAAACAATCTTGCAGGGTTGGAAGCGCTGGAATTTTTATTTGAGTATGATAAGCGTGGCCATATTTTCCTGAGAAAATTAATGTGGTTGGATTTAACCTTTTTAATAAAGTAAACAGAAACTGAATTGGTTTCTGGTAAAAAGTCACCCAATTTTGGTGTTATATGTTAATTGGCCCCCGGACAATTTCACGATTTAAAAAACGTAGAGCTGTTTAAGGTCGAGCATATTATGGGTTAACAAAGTGTCGAATGGCAAGCCAACAAAGACATTTATATGCAACAAATTTGTTTTTGTAGAAGCTACTTAAGAAGTCATCATGCGCAAAAGAATGCAGAGCATAAATTATCAATGGATTGAGAAATTGAAAATAATTGGAGCTTGTGCAATCGTTTGCTAATGATATTTAATTGTGCCGCATCAGAACAATGGAGCAATTCTTTTTCGCTCCTCGAATGTTTAAGATGCAATATTAATGGCTCACTGCAGCTTTAACATTAAATCCTAAGAATGGTGCCAATGGTGTCTAATAATTAACTTACTGCCTGATGTTTCAATGAATGAGTCCCCAGATCTGACAGAAGAAAGGCATTTTTTGAGATAGGGAGCTGGAAACCAGGCTAACTGCTTTTCTTCATTCTCCACAAGCCACCAACCTGGAAGAGACAGACAGCAAAACCATTAGGGTAAGGATGTCCCCACATTAAACAATTTTGCCCACCATAAGCCTATTATTGGCTATTCAATTTTGCAATATCCTGTTGGTGTACATTCAGGAATTATGAATGGTCTACGAAACCATCTCAACAATACTGCTTCATGAAGCTGAACTGTTACGTAGAAACAGCAAGGTAAAAACAATGACTGCAGATGCTGGAAACCAGATTCTGGATTAGTGGTGCTGGAAGAGCACAGCAGTTCAGGATGCTGCCTGAACTGCTGTGCTCTTCTGGCACCACTCATCCAGAACGTAGAAACAACAAGACCACCCTCCATCCCCCAAACTTAGGGCGAATGCTGCAAATGGAGCTCTATCTTTGATTAAACAAATGACATGCTTTGTCTTAATTAGCTCTCTCTGTCTGCAAATAAAACATATGGAATCACTTTGCTGTATCGGTATCTTTCAATAGATTTTTGATGAAGTTGTGCAAAAAAAGAGACAAAAATAAAGCCCTCATTTTTCAGTTCAACCTTCTCTCTGGCACCCTCATCCCAAACATCGCACCTCAGAATTCAAAAATGAAATAAACAGATTCACTATCAAATCACAATCATCCCAAAATGTTACCTGATGTGTTCTTGGCTATAACATCGACGGTTTCGTCCTCCAGCACCTTAAACGGCCTGTTCTTGGTATCTTTGGTTTCATAAGGTGCGATGCACCTGTAATTCTCTGAAGCCATAGGCTGGGTGATAGACTGGGCGCCGGTTTTGGCAGAACGCCGTAAAGTCTCTCTCCTCTTCTCTACCGCCGAAGGCATGACAATAACACTAGAGCAAGAGAGACCGTCGCAGCGTTAGTTTGGCAAGACCGATCCGTCCGTAGGAAGTTTGAGAGCTGATGCGAGTGTGGGTGGTCTAACCGTGTTAACATTTCACTTGCAGCACCATCGTGTGCTCACCTGTCTGACGGAAAGGACGGTGCCAGGTCACTGTTAGTGGCCAGGAAGAATTGGACAATATCTCGGTCCTCAGTGATCTTAGTGGAAGATGTCAATAAACGATCACAATATTCCTGCAGCATTCCGATCCTGAGCACTGATCTACTGACTCGAGCTTGCCTTTTCTCCCTTCTGGAGATATCTGCAAGGGAATCAGCATAAAAAAGTTCTGAATTTTAAAGCTTTTGGTTTAATAGTCAAACAGTGACTATTTTTTAAAAGATACTTCAGACCAGTCTGAAATGTTTCAAGATAATGTTTTAAATTCCTTTACTAATCGTCATCAATTACAACAATTTAAAAGGCATCTAGATGGGTATATGAATAAGAAGGATTTAGAGGGATATGAGGAAAAGCTGGAACTTGGTCAGCTTGAACAAGTTGGTATAAAGGATCTGTTTCTGTGTCATACAACTCTATGACTTTATATAGAGTAAGAGGTGCCTGAGTTTATCTTGCTGTGTGGAAGGGGTCCTCTGATGGTTGCTGTGTAACGTACTAACTTTTTAGGTTTTACAAATAAAATGGGCTCAATGGTTAGCATTGCTGCCACACAGATTAGGGATAGGGGCTCAATAAGAAGGATTTAGAGGGATATGAGGAAAAGCTGGAACTTGGTCAGCTTGAACAAGTTGGTATAAAGGATCTGTTTCTGTGTCATACAACTCTATGACTTTATATAGAGTAAGAGGTGCCTGAGTTTATCTTGCTGTGTGGAAGGGGTCCTCTGATGGTTGCTGTGTAACGTACTAACTTTTTAGGTTTTACAAATAAAATGGGCTCAATGGTTAGCATTGCTGCCACACAGATTAGGGATAGGGGCTCAATAAGAAGGATTTAGAGGGATATGAGGAAAAGCTGGAACTTGGTCAGCTTGAACAAGTTGGTATAAAGGATCTGTTTCTGTGTCATACAACTCTATGACTTTATATAGAGTAAGAGGTGCCTGAGTTTATCTTGCTGTGTTTTTAACTTTTTAGGTTTTACAAATAAAATGGGCTCAATGGTTAGCATTGCTGCCACACAGATTAGGGATAGGGGCTCAATTCCAACCTTGGGGCAATTGTCTGTGTGGCGTTTGCACATTCTCCCTGTGCCTGCGCAGGTTTCCTCCTACAGTCCAAAGATGTGCAGATTAGGGTGAATGGGCCATGCTAAATTGCCCATGCTGTTCAGAGATGTGTAGGCTAGGTGCATTTGTCAGGGGAAGTGTAGACTAATGCAGTAGGAGAATGGGTCTGGGTGGATTACTCTTCAGAGGGTCGGGGTGGACTTGTTGGGCCAAATGGCCTGTTTCCACACTCTAGGGATTCTATGAAAAAGAAATTGCTTTCGCCTTACCTTGGAATTTGGGGAGAATGCGGTCTGACTTTTTAATACGGCCAGCTTCTAAAGGGTACTTCTTCACAATGGTTTTCTGTTATTCAAAAGAGAGGGGAGATTTAAAATAAAACCCACTTCACACGATGCAAAGCATGTTGTTTAACAGGTTTGAAGCTCCACTTACATGCAGTTTCTTAAACTCTGTGAATGTCCTGTACACAATAACATCATTCTGATCAGACCACAGGACTGATGCAAGATAAGTCTGCCATTCAACAACAAAAGAAATAAATGAGTTATTAGTAGAAAACATAGAAATAATGCAGAGCAGAATGTCCAAAATGTTAGAGAAAACAATGTACAACATTTATTACGGTATCTGCCTTTTATAAGAACAGATTATAAAGTGGCTCACCTTTAGCTTCTTGTGTTGCATTAATCCAATAATGCGGACCTGCAGCGGGAACCTCTTGCTCATTGTGCTGATTGATTCTTGCTCGGAGCTCTCCAGGTTACAAATGTGCTGACTGTGTGGTCTCTAGCTTTCAGCAGGCACAGAGCTCTGTTTTATAGGCAGTGCCCTGCCTCTCACAACACACTTTGCTCATCTCTAAGTGTAGCCGCCCAGAAATTCCACGACGTGCAAAGTCATTTCGGAGTTTTTTTCCGTGATGCACATGACTCTGCCTGGAATGCAAATGTGCTCGGTTTCAAGGCGGGGACACATGCTGCGCAAAGAGTTGATATGAAACAATTCTGGACAGTACCAGACAAATCAAATGAGAAATTTGTGGCAGAGAATTTCACAGGCTTCCCACTCTCTGGGTGAAGACATTTCTCCTCATGTCAGTCCCAATCCCATCTCCTTTAGTCTGTGACTACTCCCTGGTTCTGGACTCCCCCAAGGGAAAGATTTAAATGGGACCTAAGGGGCAACTTTTTCACGCAGAGGGTGGTGCATGTACAGACAAGCTGCCAGAGGCGGTGTTGGAAGCTGGTACAATTACATTTAAGAAGCTTCTGGATGGGTATATGAATAGGAAGGGTTTAGAGGCCAAGTGCTGGCAAATGGAACTAAATTAATTTAGGATATCTGGTCAGCGTGGATGAGTTGGGCCAAAGGGTCTGTTTCCATGCTGTGTGACTCTATGACTTTTTGTGGGTTATTTTCACCCAGAGGATTTGTCAGAGTCTGGAACTTACTTGCCGAACAGAAACTCTTGTGTACCGCCAAATCCTGGAAAGCAGGTTTAAGAGAGGTTGGCTTGCTTTCTTTTCGGGCAGGCATAGAAATGAGCTAAGTGGGATCCCTCTGCGCCATCAGTGTTCCACGTTTATTTGGTATGGTTTGCCAGTACAACAGGGTTACATGGAATATTTCTGTGAGAAACCTGGGGCGAAGGAGGGAGGAAGTGGAGAGTCTGCAATAACTACCATTGACTCTTCCAAAGCTTTCATTTGTCAGTTTTTCAAATATCGGAGGTGTGGATTTGGCGGGAGGGAGCTGGGGAAGGCTATTTGATTGACTGGAAAGAATGATCCAGTCTGCTGTTTTCCAATTAGTGTCACAGCGTTAGGGTGACACATGGATGGCAGGAGGTTGGGATACTATCAAATAGAGACGAGGAGAGCTCATATGGTGACCCAGGATTACATAGCTCTTCTTGATAGGAGTCCCTGCTTGAATGATCAAGGCCAAGTAAAGAGCCAGGTCAGGTAGTTGACTTCTACTTGGAGAGGTAATAATAGCGAGGAAATGAATGGAGCAATTCCAATTGGCATCAGTGTTCCTGGGTGAGGCATAGTCCTAATTTCTAACAGTGACTTATACTAGAAAGGATACATGTCCAACTATAGGAATGTATGAATAGGCTTATACCATCCAGCACCTCAATTCACGGAGATCCTGGTCAACAAATGATGTAATTTAAGTATATTCTGGATTAGTGGTGCTGGAAGAGCACAGCAATTCAGGCAGCATCCAAGTAGCTTCGAAATCGACGTTTCGGGCAAAAGCCCTTCATCAGGAATGATGAAGGGCTTTTGCCCGAAACGTCGATTTCGAAGCTACTTGGATGCTGCCTGAACTGCTGTGCTCTTCCAGCACCACTAATCCAGAATCTGGTTTCCAGCATCTGCAGTCATTGTTTTTACCTCCGTAATTTAAGTATACCCTTTTGTTCCTTGCCTCGCCATATCTTTGGTTAATAAAAGTTATCAATCTCTGTTTTAAGGCAGCCGTTTTTCTTACATATTGCTAAAAGGAGGCATGAATTTCAACCTTTCATCTTGTGCACATCAGTACTGACACACTTTGGAAAGGAGACAACCATTCTTTTTTTTATAAATTCATGCTTGCTTTTACAGATTGGTTTTCTTGTGTGCCAGTCCAGATGAAAGGTTTCAAACGTCATGTCTCCTTTCAGCAATATTAAAGTCTGTGCCATAACACAAAAACCATTTCTCTTGTATTGATTGCCAGTTGCAGAAGTCTTCCAATTTTGACCACCTTTCGTTTGTAGTAATGGTTCCTTATTTCTCTCCTGAAAGCTTTAATATTTAGACCCTTCAGCCCAGTATTCCCAATCAATAGAAATAGTTACCTTTTACCTGCCCCAGTTGTAGCCCTTAACACGAAGAGAAGTTGAATCAAATTGTGCGTTAATTTTCTAAGTTCAAAGCAGTGTAACAAAGTAGTGTGCCATTTCTCCTTGTAATTCCAATTTTGAAACCTAGGTGTCCTTCCAATAAAATCTACACTGCACACCTTCCATGTCCATTTATTCCCTGACATTTGCCTGTCAGAACTGCTCTCAGTACTTCAGCTATGATCTAGTCAAGGATATATATATAATTGAGTTATGACTTCTACTGTAGTTTTCTAATCTTCTAGATGTAAAGGCTAACATTCACCAGCCTTTCTGATTATTTTCTTGCTTGTGACATTTTAATGATATATATATATATACTTGCGTCCTCAAGACTCATTGCAACTCCAACATTTCTAATTTTTCACCATTTGTAAAGTCCCTGAGGCCATCCGTTTAGATTTCCTCAAAATAGATTACCTCACCTTGAGCTAATTGAATTCCAGTTGTGACAATTTTAGCCATTACTCTCTCAATATTTCTTGGCAATGTTACTCCTTTGGCTACAATGCCTTGAACGATGTCTATCAGTGTCATCAGTAAATTCACAGATGTGGCTTCCCCTCTCATCATCGAAGTCATTACTAATTGATACTCCAATGCAAATATATGTGGGACACCATTAGTCATAGTCTTCCAATTAAATTATCAGTCCACTATTCCTACTCTCAAGCCATTTAATGAATCAATTCCATGAGCTCCATCTTTAGCTGACAGTAACTGTGAGGGACTAAATCAAATACCTTTAGGAAGTCTAATATTGATTAGAAGTCTCCATGCTTTAACCACCTCTTCAAAAAATCAAATCATGTCTTCAAGCATGGTCTCTCTCTACAAATTCATGCTGGCTCACTCTGATCAGTTGAAAATCTTCGGGTATTCAGTTTAATGTATATTTAATTATATTGGATGATCTGCTCTATAATTCCCTAGTCGCACTTGAGGTTCATTCATTTTAACTTGGGTATTCTAGAGCTGCGTTCATAACTTATAGCTTTCCTTTAACCAGAGAGGTCCTAGTCAATTATCACTCCTGTATTTACATCTACATTATCTTTTCTTTGATTGTGAAAAGACACTTTAACAGTTTGAATATTATCTGTTCACAATAAGCAATATTTAAAACGCATATATAGTCATCTGCTTTTCCTTCAGCCATCTACTTTATTTATCCAGATCTTTATGTCTGTTGTTCATTGTCCATATATTCATCACCTGGCATAATGATGTCCTGTTGTAGTTATTTTTTTAAAAATCTATTCTTTTTTGACGTCTGTTGGTTGGACCGAAGGGTCTGTTTCCATGCTGTACATCTCTATGACTCTATAGGCATTTGGATGGGTATATGAATAGGAAGGGTTTGGAGGGATATGGACTGGGTGCTGGCAGGTGGGACTAGATTGGGTTGGGATATCTGCTTGACATGGATGGGTTGGACCGAAGGCTCTGTTTCCATGCTGTACATCTCTATGACTCTATGACTCATTGGTAAATGGCAGGATGACTAAAACAGACCTAGTCACTGTTATGCAAAAGAGTTTCTCTCCTTCATTGTTATTTTCTGCTATGACTCACGAGCCAATTTTCAATGAGCTTTCGTAAGTCCCCTAACATTGACATCTTACATGTTGAATGTGATCACTTGCCATTGAAAAGAATCCATTAGTTTACTTACCAACTTAAAATTCATTCGTGACCCATGTTTCTACCTCCAAGCTGACAACTCCCTATGAATCTTCATGTTCTTTCCATCAGTATTATTTTTTGGTCAGTATTACTGGCACCTTACTACCCTCAAGTGTCTTTCTGATTGTCAGTGCTTCCTCCAATTTCCTGTATGATGATTCATTTATTTCAGTGATGAGAACTTTGACAAACTTCTGATCAATAAGACAACTATGGAACACATTTACTGGTGCTTTACCTAACTCCTGCAAGATTTCCTTATTGAATGAATAACTTAGACACAATGAAGTTAATTTTACCTTTGGCAATACTGTAAAACCTGCATTATTCAAATTCTTGTCATTATTTGCTAATCTGTGAAAAAGAAAGTTGTCCTGAATTAATTTAAGGTTATTAATTTAATACCAACCACTTAACACTATCAGTCAAAGTTAAAATGCTACCTTATGTCTGTTACTATTTGATGTAGGGGCTGCTGGGTTTGGACTGGGGTGGACACAAAGTCAGAAGTCACACAACACCAGGTTATAGTCCAACGGGTTTATGTGAAATCACAAGCTTTCGGAGTGCTGCTCCTGTGTCAATGAAGACGTTACCTGACAAAGGAGCTGTGCTCTGAAAGCTTGTGATTTCACATAAACCTTTTGGGCTATAACCTGGTGTCATGTGACTCCTAATTTCTAAATAGTGAGAAATTCCGAAGAATTCTGTGTGCTGAAGGGACAGAAAATATTAACTGTTTTTAAGCCTAATGGAACTGACCGGATCACACAAGCATTGATTAAGAGTGTGGTTTTCCTTCACATCTGTTGTTTCTTAAATCTTTTCTCCTTTTGATTTCAAGACTGCCCTGTTATACTGGACCAGTAATCTGACTGGCCATGAGTTCGAATATGGCCATGATAATACCATATATACTCAAATAAATGTTGATTCCGTGTAAAAGTTGACCCTCCATTTTTTGCCAAAAAATCTGAAATTTCCCATATATCTCATATAAAAGTTGACCCTTGTTCTTCACATATAACACATTAATGTTTGTGAGTCAAATTATTATCCTGTACGTAAATGTGGCGATGAGGAAATGAATTTTGTTTTTGTGCTGTTATATGTTTTGATGTAGAATTCGCACCAACGTTGGGCTACAGATTTCTTAAGTTCATTATCGAACGAGCACTATAATTAGCATTATATTTCAATTCAGATTTAGTATGTATAAATAGAAGCTTACTAATTCATTTTTGTTTCTATTGTCTTCATATGGTATCTGCTGTAATTAATAGTGCTTTTTTTCTTTATTCGTTTAGAGATCGGTTGGGCTTCTGCTAATGGTATGGTATTTTGGACTGTCGCATGAATTTCAGCCTCTCAAAAGTACTGTCCATGTAATAGTCAACCCCATAAGTTTAACTTTAAAAAAAAGGTCCAATAAGTTAATCTTTCACACAGTAATGCCAATAAATTAGAGAAATTCACCATGAAAACTACAATTGTCTAATAGCTCCTTTGGGGAAGAGAACAGATTTAACTAAAAAACGAAAAAAACGCAGATGCCGCAAATCAGAAACAAAAACAAAAATTGCTGGAAAAGCAGGTTTGGCAGCATCTGTGAAGAGAAATCGGAGTTAATGGTTTGGGTCGATTTGGTTTGGACTCAATGTTCCTCCAGTTTTTAATGTCTTGTGAAATAGCCCAGCAATCACAATCGCTGCTCAGTAAGAAAGCTTGCGACTTCTGAAAAAAGAAATTGTTCATGGGATGTGGACACACAGCTGGTAAGGCTGGCATTCATTGGTCATTACTTATGGCCCTTTAAACTTCTGCCAGTTTTAGTAAACTTCTGAAATATGAGCGGAAATAGACTATTTGGTTCCTCAAACCTAGTCCGTCATTTCATAAGATCATGTCTGATCTGTTTGGGTTTTGAATTTCTCATTGCCGTCTACCCCTGCTCAGCCTTGATCCTCCTGTCCAGCAAGATTCTATTCATAAAATATATTCATTGACTCCCCCCATGTCTGCCACCTACCGAGACTGCGAGTTCCAATGTTGTACAACTCTCCAGGAGATACATTCCTTCCCATTTCGGTCCGGAAAGGCTCATTATAAACAGTACCCAGACTTGCACTGGACCAACACAGAAGAGAAAGCATCCTCTCCCCATCCGCCTTGTCAAGTCCATGCAGGATTTTATACACTTCACTCAAATCACCCCACTTCCAAACTCAAAAGACACCCAGCCTGCTCATTCCAAGTATCAACCTCACAAACCTGCTCTGAATCAACCCCGGTGGAGGTATGTAATTAAACAAGGAGATGGAAGAAGAACAGTGAGGAATGATCAATGATCAGTGGCAGTGTCATCATTGCCTCTTTATTTAGTTATCTGGAGATTTCCAAGCCAGAAAATGAGGACTGACAACACCCAAATCAAGACATTTCACTCATTGGATTGGGAAATGGAGAAGTGATACAGCAGGGGAACCTTGAGATTAGGCTCCGGGTACAGTCTATTTGCTGGAATGGAGGCTTTATTCAGCATCAAGCCATTCTGAAATGAATTGAATTGAACTGAATCGAATTGAATTAGCTTTACTGTCAAACGTACTCAAATGAGTGCAGTGAAAAGTTTATACATTGCCACTTACAATACCATCTTAGAGACAAAGGTACCTAGGGACAGATTCCTCAGTTACAGGATCTAAAAAAACAGAGGGATAAAAAGTCCAGCATTGCAGAAATAAAAGTTCAGAACAACAGCCTTCCATGCCAGACCATGCTAGCCTCCAGTCCACACCAGGCCATGGCTCCAGACTACACTGAGCTGAGAGCTCTTAATACTGACACAAGCTTCTCAAAACAAGAGGAAACCAAATTCTCTAGCACTGACATCCTTTAACTTGAAGAGTTAACTTGAAATCGGGCAAAAATAAGTTTTAAAAATGTGCAGCAAATCATTTATTGAGAGATGTTGATGCAATACTATTGGCGAGCTGCCATCTTGGTTTGAGCAGTTGAATAGATGGTCAACATGAGATTCAGCGTAGGAAGTGACAGTATCGGTTTGATACCCATTTTGTCAAAGATAGACTCTCACCCCTGAGAGTGGGAAACAAAACGACAAAAAAAACCACTGGAACTGAAACGAGCGTAGAATGACAACCACAGGAAACAATAAGGTGAGAAATGGCCTTCTGCCAGAACACTCATAAATACCTGGAGCAATACAAGAGATTTCTGCTTCTTTTTTTCATAAGGGATAATAAATGTTTATTATTCAAGAGAGAAGAAACACACCCAAAAGCTCAGGTTACTGTAATCCTGAAAGACATAAATGACAACTTAATGTTTAAGATTAATTCAACAACAATTTTCATCAATACATACAATGGTTGATCCTGTATCTTGTAAATGGAGAGTTAGAAATGCCACAAACACATGGCAACAGAGGATCACTTTCATCTGGGTGGCATGGTAGCTCAGTGGTTAGCCCTACCACCTCTAGCGTCAGGGACCTGGGTTCAATTCCACCCTCAGGCGACTGCCTATGTGGAGTTTGCACATTTGCCCGTGACTGTGTGGGTTTCCTCCAGGCACTCTGAAATCCTCCCATAAAGGTGCGCAAATTAGGTGGACTGGCCACGCTGAAATTGCCCGTGATGTGAAGGTTGGGTGGGTTAGCCATGGGAAATGTAGGGGAGTGGGATGCTCTTTAGAGGGTTGGTGTGGAATCAATGGGCCAAATGACCTCCTTCCGCACTGTCGTGGTTCTATGGTTCTGCTTTTAGCCACTTCCCCAGGAACAGGATCATACAATGTGCAATGAGTGGCTTTGATGTTAAAACAATCCAAGCAGCAGATTAGAATGAGACAGAGGAATTAACTCACTGATATGGGCAAAATTTATCTTTCAAAGTCCAAGTTTATTTTGGAAATATTCAACAGCATATACATAAATTTGTGAAATTGTTTTCCCAGCAAATATGGAAAATAATTTTGTCAATCTGTTAGATATTCAGCACACAATGAAAATATAAACAAAGAAATGGCCTCTTAAATTTCACATGATCAGAATACTTCAATTTTTCTGTTACGATATTCAGCTATGGAATGGTGGATATTATAAATAGATAAAAGGCATAATTGTGACACAAGATACGTAATTTACACATATTTTAACATGAGTTACTTTTGAGTTTGGACTTTAGAATTTGAACTGTGGTATATAGGCTTTCAGTATGTCTGATTTAACAAATAAGTTGGAAGTGTTTCAGTGGCTGTGGTGATTTCTTTAAAATACACTGCGAGAGGAAGACTTCCTGGAGAATAATGGATTTTTGTTCACATCGATCTTTACAAATGAACGATTTAAACATTTTTACGTTAGGCTCCAGTTTAGAAAATCAGGGATTCATTGTGTTTTCTTTGAATTAGGGTAAATGTTCACATTTTTGTAAAAAGGCTTTCTGTTCAGAGTCAGTTTGCAGGGGTCTTGGCTGAAGCTAGATATGGATTAGTGGTGCTGGAAAAGCACAGCAGTTCGGGCAGCACCCGAGGAGCAGTAAAATTGAAGTCTCAGGCAAAAGCCCTTCATCAGGAAGCTAGATATGTAAAGCTGTTGCTCCAAAGGAAGAGAGAAGATAATTTCAAGTCGTTAAAAATGGGTTACGTCAGTCTAAGTTCAAAGTTCCTGACGAAATGCGTTTGGTTAAAAACCTGAGGAACTTATTTGAGGCTGAGGAAGTTTAAACGTAGTTGTATGAAAGCTCCAGGAGGAGACGATCAGATTCTCAAGACTGAGAGTTGTAAAATCATTTTGAAGTTTAGCAATATGTGAGAGAAAGAGAAGGACATTTTTCTTTCAATTTAGTGTTGCAAAGAGTATTATGTTTATGGTTATTGGGGCTATATTTTTATTACGCCTTGAAATCTTTGAGTGTTATATATCTTGATTTCTTCGATTTTATCTTCAATTATATTAAATGTCTGTGTTATTGTTAAATCCTGTCCTGCAGCATTGAATGTTTGTGTTTTAGTGAAAAATAAATTTGTTAAAATCAATAAAATTATTCATCTCTCGAGCCAACTAATAAATTCAATTGGAGTGTTGTGCGGGGTGGGGTGGGGGGGGGAGGGGGTGGGATGTGGGTGGGGGAGTTGGGATTACAGGGAGTGAGGGACAATGCCACAGGCAGTTCTGAGAGTGGTAGGCCATGGGAGTTGATGGGAGAGGTGCAGTCCTAGAGATAGGGTGAGGAAGCAGAGAGAAGAGGGGGACACTGACCCTCCCCTCACAGAGAAGGTCATTTAGCTTCTTCCTGCACTGCTGGGCACTCCACTGACCAGGTTGGTAATCTCAGACTGGCATGGTCTGTCACCGTGATCTCCTCTGGGGATAAATGCAAGTCCTCCACTCCACTGTCCCTCAACCAGGACCTTCAGCTCCCTGTTGGCAAAGCCCCTTGTTGGACATCTCCAGGGCAAATCTTCACATACCGCAATGGCGAAGGGGGCATTCCTAGCTTACAGTGTTCGACCTGGCATGTAGCTGTGATTAACATATCGTGCAAGCTATAGGGAGGTAGAAGGTACAGAGTTTGCCAACGAACTCTGCTACTGTTGGAGAGCAGACAATAATGTGACAGTAGCACAGTAAGGGAGTGATGCACACACAATGAGGTGAGAAGTGGCAAATTGAGTAACAAATTCACTGGAGCCGATGGAGAGAAACCTTCCCTGAAACTGATATTCTGGGGAGGACATTTACCCCATTGTCTCAGAAAGAGTCATCTCAGTGATCATATTTTGATGTTAGTTTGAAACAATGAATGGAAGTACTGTTCTATTTACGTAGTAAAAACCTGAATATTCCAGAAACCTGAAACAAAAATAGAAAGTACTGAAAGAGCACAGATTGGAAATGTTAGTTGGGCTTGTGCTTCTCAGCAATTGTTGTCAGACCTGCTGAGGATTTCCAGTATTTTCTATTCTTAGTCCTGTTTAATTCATTAGATATTTGGGCATGATAATGTTTAGCTCGGGAAATTTTAAATCTTTAAAATAAACAATCCTCCTTCCTTATTGTCTGCCTTTTTCCAACAATATTCAAACTACAAAGTTATTGATTAAACCTTTGCTCTGATGAAAGACAATTTTCAGCATAAGCCCTTCATCAGGAATGGGAGGGGGAGCTAAGAGTTAGTAGGAGGGTGGGGGTGGGCTGGAGGGAGGTAGCTGTGAAGGTGATAGGTGGATAGTGGTAGGTCAGTGTGGAGGGTGGAGCGAATATGTGGGCAGGAAGATAGACAGGTGGGACAGTTCAAGACTGTGGTGCTGAGTTGTATGGTTGGATCTTGGGGGGGGGGAGGGGAGGTGAGGAAACTAGTGAAGTCAACGTTGATGCCATGTGGTGGAAGGGTCCCAAGGCAGAAGATGAGACATTCTTCCTGCAGGAGTTGGGTGGCTTTGGTTTGGTGGTGGAGCAGGCCTAGGATTCCCCATAGGACGTGCAGGTCACCAGAACTGCAAAAAGAGGAAGAAGAACACCTATACAATGTATTCGCCAAAAACAGATACCCCCGCAATTTCATCAACAGATGCCTAAGGGAAAGACAACGGAATGAGGACACGCCACAACCCAAAGGACTAGCCACATTACCATACATTAAGAACATTTCCAAACTGACAGCCAGACTACTGTGACCACTAGGACTTAAACCAACACACAGCACACAAACCAACAGCCACTCTCAGACAACAACTCACCAGAACGAAGGACCCGATACCCAGCATGAGCAAAACCAACGTAGCGTACAAATTCCCATGCAAGGACTGCAGCAAACACTACATAGGACAAACAGGAAGACAGCTAACGATCTGCATCCATGAACACCAACTAGCCACGAAACGACACGACCAGCTATCCTTAGTAGCCACACACGCAGATGACAAGCAACATGAGTTCGACTGGGACAACACTACTATTATAGGACAAGCCAAACAGAGAACAGCCAGGGAATTCCTAGAGGCATGGCATTCATCCACAGATTCAATCAATAAGCACATCGACCTGGACCCAATATACCAGCCACTGCAGCGGACAGCTGGAACTGAGGGCTGACCTTATAGAGGTTTATAAATTCATGAGGAGCATAGATAAGGTCAGTGGCAAGGGTCTTTTCCCTAGGGAAGGAGTGTACAAAACTAGGGAACATACTGTTTTTTTAGATTAAATTCCCTACAATATGGAAACCGGCCATTCGGCCCAACCCTCCGAACAGTAACCCACCCAGATCCAATCCACTGCCTTATATTTACCCCTGACTAATGCACCTAACACTGTGGGCAATTTAGCATGGCCAATTCACCTGACCGGCACATCTTTGGACTGTGGGAGGAAACCCATGCAGTCATGGGGAGAATGTGTAAACTCCACACAGACAGTTGCCTGAGGCTGGAATCCCTGGCACTGTAAGGTAGCAGTGCTAACCACTGAGCCACCCTTTCAAGGTGAGAGGAGAAAGATTTTAAAAGGACATGAGGGGCAACTTTTTTACACAGAGAGTGGTTCGTGTGTGGAATGAATTGTCAGAGAAAGTGGTGGATGCAGATACAGTTACAACATTGAAAAGACATTTGGATAATTCATGGTTTGGAGGGACATGGGCCAAACGCAGGCAGGTGGCACTGGTCTAGTTTGGGTACGTGGTTGGCGTGGACTGGTTGCACTGAAGGCTCTGTTTCCATGCTGTATGACTCTCTGACTGATTCTCCAGTTCAAACATTCAAAAAGGAGGACAGGTGTTTCAGCCCCTTTGGTCAACAGGGCAATCTGATAAACCCTTCGCCCCTCCCTCCCCACCCACTCTCAGAAATGCTGGGCTTTTTCAGGAAGATGGTGTTGTTTGCTTATGACCTGTACAAGAAAATCTCAGGGAAATCCCTCTGACTATCTTGAGGTCAATCAAGGAAGCAAAACCACTTCACACTGTCGGAAAACCAATCACCTGTTCCTGGAACTGTTCTCTTATCTCAAATACTCTTCTGAAAAGTTGTAATAATTTTATACACACAGCACACCCAGAAAGCAAAGCCTATCCACAAAACAAGCTGCCTGCAAATTATAAACAAATTAGTTCTAACCCTTCAATCCAGACTTCCTTCAAAGTGTTTACCTAACTATCTAATCCTTTCATCACTATTAAGCCTTTTCATTTTGAACTTAATGGCCTGTTGTTACAGTTTATACACTATTTGTTTTGCACACGTTCACTTTGCATGGTGGATTTATCCTTTCCTTTTATTGTTTTTTAAAATTGGATTGTACTTTTATTATCTTGTTTCTCAAGTTTGACTTATACCTTCCTGATCCGATTCTTTTAACTCCACACAATGTTGGAATTCCCCACTCAATGTGCTTGTCCACATCGCATGACATGTCTGTCTATTTCCACAACTTACCTGAGCATTGTGCCATTTTGTAAGATTGTGAAGATTTAAAATGAATATCTTATCTTATGGATCAGCATTAGATTGGACTGTCAACCTAGGTTATGTATTAAAATCAACGCTTGAGTTCACAGCTTACTGACTGTAAGGAACAAGACTGGTGGATAGTACATTACAAATACACACATGCCCACGCATACTCTCACAATTGCACACACGCTCTCTTTGACACACACTGACACACTCACCCACGCATACACACACACCCTGTCACATACACATGCACACACACACAATCTCGCACACATACACACACACCCTGTCACATACACATGCACACACACACAATCTCGCACACATACACATTCTCACACACTCTTGCACACATACACACATACACATTCTCACGCATCCTCGCACACATACACACACATACACATTCTCACACACTCTCGCACGCACACATCAGTTCATGTACAACAGCAAAGTATGGGATCCTGTGACAAATCCTGTTCTTTAGACTGAGCATCAGAACCCCCATGTGAGATTTGCCGAGCTTTTATTAAATTGAATGTGTTATGTTATTGATGGTCTTTCAAGTCGCACAATTCTTTTAAATAATTATCTGTATCTGCAACACTCTTTTAATGACTTCCACTATTTGCAATGCAACAAGTTTCTACAAGTACATAATCTTCACTTTATAGGGACCCATCCACAAGTTTAAATGGTCACTCCCTTCACCTCCGGCACATAGTGGTACGGTGTGCATCACATACAAGGTGCACTGCAGTGGCAACTTATCAAGCACCCTTCAACAGTATCTTCCAAACATGCAGTCTTTACCACTTAGAAGGACAAAAGCTGCAGAATCTTAGGAGCACAGTCACCTGCAAGTTCCCCGCTAAGTCATGAAGCATTCCAAAGTGGATCTAAACCATTGTTTCTTCACTATCACTGTGTCAAAATCCCGGAGCCCACTTCTTTGCAGCATTGTGGATGTACCTGCACTACATGACAGTTCTAAAAGAACCTTCTCCAGGGCAGTTAGTGATGGGCAATAAATGTTGGTCTTACCAATGACATGGATTCAACTAAAGAATTTTTCTTTATGAATCTTCATTTAGTTGAATTTGATTTATTATCACGTATACCAAGGCACAGTGAAAAGCTCTGTCTTGCGAGCATTACAGGCAGATCACAGAGTTAAGTAGCATAGATAAGTAAATAATAGGTAAACAGCGGCAAAAACAAAAACACAGGGACAGGCGAATGTTAAGAGTTTGTGAGTCCATTCAGTATTCTAACAGTAGGGTAGAAACTGTTCTGAAACCAGCTGGTGCATATGTTCAGGTTTCTGTACCTTCTCCCCAGTGGTAGAGGTTGTAGAAAAACATTGCCAGGGTGGATGGACCTTTAAGAATGCTGGTGGTCTTTCCTTGACAACGGGCCTGGTAGATGGATTCTACAGATGGGAGGTTGGTCTTTGTGATTGTCCGGGCTGAGTTCAACACTCTCTGTAACCTTCGCCGATCTTGAATGGTACAGTTGCCATACCGGGTAGTGATACATCCAGATACAGTGCTCTTGATGACGCACCTATAAAAGTTGGCGAGCGTATTCACTGTCATGTCAAATTTCCTCAGCTGCCTGAGGAAGAAGAGATGTTGTTGGGCCTTTGTAACCAGTGCGTCCACATGAAGAGTCCAAGAAAGCTTGTTGTGGATGACCACTCCCAGGAGCTTGACACTCTCCACTCGTTCCACCTCTGTGCTGTTAATGTATTGGGTGGTGGGGGGGGGGGGGGGCGCATGGGTAACAGCCTGCTGCAAGTTGATAATGAGTTCCTTGGTTTTGCCGGCATTGAGAGCTCAGTGCACCATTTTTCCAGGTCTTCCGCCTCCCCTCTGTTTCGTTGCTTTGTTTAGTTATCTGCAAACCTTTTTATTTAACAAATTTTTCTCATCCAGTCATTCCTTTGTTGCAAGATACAGAGTTCAATTTATTTGTCCTCATGTTGATCTGAGTGAGTATTGGCAATCATTCCTGTGGGGTTGCAGAGGCAAATTCTGTGGTTTAAAAGCAAATCCCTGTTTCCTATAAATGATTTATTACTGTTTACTTTGCATTTGGCTATGACTTAAAAGGCAAACTTGTTGTTGACTCTGCAAAGTTTGCAGCTAGGTGGGGAATAACATAATTGTGTAATATAAAAATTACTTAAAACTGTCAATCAGAAAATTAAGTCATTTCTGTTTCATCTATAGACTATTCCTTATCCTGTTACAGATGTAGAACAGTAAGAAGTTTCTCACAACTGATATCTCAGTAAACTATTAGATGGTTGCTGGTTGCTATTATGTTTCCCTGTATCTAATCACTATGAAATGGAATATGTTTTAATTCAACTCTAAGATAGCTTTGACAGCTGCTTTGCTAATTCCAAGTATAACAAACTATTACCATAGCAAAAAGTTAAACTTCTTATTGAGTGAGTCCTTCTGCAAAGAAAGCATTTTTACTAAAGAGTGTCCAGTCTATCACGGTGGCTCAGTGGTTAGCACTGCTGCCTCACAGCACAAGGGACCTGGGTTCGATTCCTGCCTCGGGCAACTGTCTGTGTGGAGTTTGCGTATTCTCCCTGTGTCTGTGTGGGTTTCCTCCCACAATCCAAAGTTGTGCAGTTTAGGTGAATTGGCCACGATAAATTGCCCATAGTGTTAGGTGCATTGGTCAGAGGGAAATGGGTCTGGGGTGGGTTACTCTTCGGAGGGTCAGTGTGGCCGAAGGGCCTGTTTCCATGCTGTAGGGCATCTAATCTAATCCATCATAAATTCCAAGGTGAGGGTCAACTAAGTAGTTAGAGGTAGTAACAGTAAATCTTTGACAATATTAAAAAGCAACTGCAACTCTGAGCCTTAGGTTTCAGTAAATAATCAGGTTTCTTTGTAATTCTTTTCTATATGCAGAAGGTTGACTGCAAACACAGACTGACCGCAGAGAAAATATCACATGGAATATCTAAGATGCTCACTCAGCTCTAACAGCTCATTGCCCAGAATGAGAGAGGTTAGCAAAAAATGATATATTGCACCATAGAATGCTTTTCTAAAGGGGGCACTAAGGCAGACAAAGCTGGCTGTTTTAAGAAAAACATGCAAAAGTATTTAAAGTAAGTACAAACATGTGGGAGAAAACAAGGCAATTTTCGATTGGCTTGTCAAAAAGCAAACACAGACACCTTCGGTCAAATTGTCTTCTTCTGTACTATCCATTTCCATAGAATTACTGGCTCATTCCGCTATAACACATGTTTTGCCAGCATGTATTGGCTACAATGCAAATTGACGAATTATGGATGTCGTTTGGATAACGCGAATTTTCTACTGAACGGGTATAGTGATCTTCTACAGTGTGATCTTCTATAGTGGATTTCCATCGCACGATTTTCTATAGTGCAGGGATGCAGAGGAACACAACTGTTGGGTAATAGCAGAACAAACTAGTTGTTAGCTAAGTTAAAGTGCGTAAATTGTAATTTTTTATAAAATGAATTGAAAATGAACAGTGCTTCTGTTATGTTGCAGTGGCATTTGCTGTTCATTGAAATAAAAGATTAAGAAGAAATCACAACGGGTGACTGAGATACAACCAAGAAGGAGATTGTACAGAAATCAAATGTTGACAGTCTCTTGCAAACTTTTCCTGAACTGTTTGTCTATAAGGAAGTACTTGTCTTTATCTCACTTGCCGACACCAAACATAACTAAAAACGATTTATTCCTAACGATTAGCATTGTGCTCTGTAATCTCAGTAGTGAGTAATGTGCTTGATTATTTCACTGAAAAATAACTTTTTTTTAACAGTTGGAGTCACAGAAATATTTCTGAGACTGAACTAGTTGTTTCTGCTTTGGCTAAACTTTTAAAGCAGATCAGCATGAAAGGAACACTGGTGTAAATGCTGGAAACACAGGAGATGTGGCACCTTATGGAATGAAGACACTTGATACTTCAGGAAATCTACTCCCAGGATCCATCCCTGATTCTCTCCTGTTTCTCATGACCTCTCTGCCAGCTCCAAATTTTCAGCATACCTTTCATCCAGCTCTGGATGAAGAGAAATTTCTGACAATTTTGCAAACACCAAAGCCATTATTGTCAGTCCAGTTCTCTGAACACCAAAGGAACAGGAGTGGATCATTTAGTCCCTTGAGATCATGGCTTGGATATTAACTCAAATCAATGACTTGGACTTGAGTCAGATGTACATCAGAACTGTCAAATTGTGAATAGATTTGGACAAAAGAGTGAGTTTTCCTCAATTTCGTGGCCAATAGTTAATACTCAATTGCCATGGGTAATTACTGGCGTTATCACACCACTGTTTGTGGGAGCTTGCTGTGTACAAATTGGCTGCTGTGTTTCCTATATTACAACAGGTAGAAGTACTTCACTGGCTCTCAATCACTTTTAGACTTCCAATGGTCTGAAAGGCATTCTAGAAACCATCCTTCTTCCTTTCTCAAAGACCATGATAGTCCTCTCAAGCTGTCACAGAACATTGTGCTGACTCATCAACCCTGTGTATCCCATTTTATATATCCAATTAGTTAAAGTGTTTATTCACTTATTTTATCAATAGTATTAAACTTTCCTTTTAAGCTTTGATATGCTTTCCTTTATTGGTTAGAGTATTGAGTATAGGAGTTGGGAAGTCATGCTGCAGCTGTACAGGACAGTGGTCAGGCCACTTTTGGCATATTGTGTGCGATTCTGGTCTCCTTCCTATCAGAAGGATGTTGTGAAACTGAAAGAGTTCAGAAAAGGTTTACAAGGATATTGCCAGGGTTGGAGGAGTTGAGCTATAGGGAGAGGTTGAATAGGCTGGGGCTGTTTTCCCTGGAGCGTCGGAGGCTGAGGGGTGACCTTATAGAAGTTTATAAAATCATGAGGGACATGGATAGGATAAATAGACAAAGTCTTTTCCTGGGATGGGGGAGTCTAGAACTAGAGGGCATAGGTTTAGGGTGAGAGGGGAAAAGACATAAAAGGGATATAAGGGGCAATGTTTTCACGCAGAGGGTGGTGTGTGTATGGAATGAGTTGCCAGAGGAAGTGGTGGAGGCTGATACAATTACAGCATTTAAAAGGCATCTGGATGGGTAAATGAATAGGAAGGGTTTAGAAGGATATGGGCCATGTGCCGACAAATGGGACTAGGTTAATTTAGGATATCTGGTTGTCATGGATGTGTTGGACCGAAAAGTCTGTTTCCGTGCTGTACATCTCTATGACTGTAAGCAATGAGTTTTTTTTAACTTATTGATAGGTGCCAAACTCTTAAACAGCTGCCTTAACGTGAAGAACAATAGACCATAAGCTATAAGGGTGGAATTAAACCATTTGGCCCATCGAGTTGCTATTTGATGATGGCTGATATGTTTCTCAACCCCGTTCTCCTGCCTTCTCTCTCTAACCCTTGAAAACTGAAAAACATTATAACAAACTTGTTTCTAAACTCTATTGTGTTTCTTTGCTCTGTTTTTACTTCTTTAACACACCTCCATCATACAGCTGAAGCAGTGTGGAAACAGACCCTTCGGTCCAACTAGTCCATGCCGACCATGTTCCCAACCTAAACTAGTTCCACCTGCCAGTGCTTGGCCCATATCACTACACATCTTTCCTGTTCACACAGTTATCCAAATGTCTTTTAAACTGAGAGACTTTTGCAGGACAGTCAATCTGCTGTTCACCGTTGAGAAATTTATATACACAATAATCTGGAACAAAATTATTTAACATTTGATAAAATATGGGCAATAAATGAGAGTTAGCTCACATTTGTAAAAGGCAAACTGCCCATGCTGACTTCCATTTATTAAACATTTTCTGAATGCAAATTAATTTTGTCCCAAATTAGAACATAGAACATAGAACAATACAGCACAGAACAGGCCCTTCGGCCCACGATCTTATGCCGAACTTCTATCCTAGATTAAGCACCCATCCATGTACCTATCCAAATGCTGCTTAAAGGTCGCCAATGATTCTGACTCATCCACTCCCACGGGCAGGGCATTCCATGCCCCCACCACTCTCTGGGTAAAGAACCCACTCCTGACATCTCCCCTATACCTTCCACCCTTCACCTTAAATTTATGTCCCCTTGTAACACTCTGTTGTACCCGGGGAAAAAGTTTCTGACTGTCTACTCTATCTATTCCCCTGATCATCTTTAAATCTCTATCAAGTCACCCCTCATCCTTCGCCGTTCGAACGAGAAAAGGCCTAGCACTCTCAACCTATCCTCATACGACCTATTCTCCATTCCAGGCAACATCCTGGTAAATCTTCTCTGCACCCTCTCCAAAGCTTCCACATCTTTCCTAAAGTGAGGCGACCAGAACTGCACACAGTACTCCAAATGTGGCCTAACCAAAGTCCTGTACAGCTGCAACATCACTTCACGACTCTTGAATTCAATCCCTCTGCTAATGAACGATAATATACCATAGGCCTTCTTACAAACTCTACCCATCTGAGTGGCAACTTTCAAAGATCTATGTACATAGACCTCAAGATCCCCCTGTTCCTCCACCTGACTAAGAACCCTACCATTAACCCTGTATTCCGCATTCTTATTTGTCCTTCCAAAATGGACAACCTCACACTTGGCAGGGTTGAACTCCATCTGCCACTCCTCAGCCCAGCTCTGCATCATATCTAAGTCCCTTTGCAAACGACAAATGCCCTCCTCACTGTCCACAACTCCACCTATCTTCGTATCATCTGCAAATTTACTGACCCACCCTTCGACTCCCTCATCCAAGTCATTAATAAAAATTACAAACAGCAGAGGACCCAGAACTGATCCCTGCGGAACTCCACTTGTAACTGGGCTCCAGGCTGAATATTTACCATCTACCACCACTCTCTGACTTCGACCGGTTAGCCAGTTTTCTATCCAATTGGCCAAATTTCCCTCTATCCCATGCCTCCTGACTTTCCGCATAAGCCTATCATGGGGAACCTTATCAAATGCCTTACTAAAATCCATGTACACTACATCCACTGCTCTACCCTCATCCACATGCTTGGTCACCTTCTCGAAGAATTCAATAAGACTTGTAAGGCAAGACCTACCCTTCACAAATCCGTGCTGGCTGTCCCTAATCAAGCAGTGTCTTTCCAGATACTCATAAATCCTATCCCTCAGTACCCTTTCCATTACTTTGCCTACCACAGAAGTAAGACTAACTGGCCTGTAATTCCCAGGGTTATCCCTATTCCCTTTTTTGAACAGGGGCACAACATTCGCTACTCTCCAGTCCCCTGGTACCACCCCCGTTGACAGTGAAGACGAGAAGATCATTGCCAACGGTACTGCAATTTCCTCTCTTGCTTCCCACATAATCCTAGGATATATCCCGTCAGGCCCGGGGGACTTGTCTATCCTCAAGTTGTTCAAAATGTCCAACACATCTTCCTTCCTAACAAGTATCTCTTCTAGCTTACCAGTCTGTTTCACACTCTCCTCTTCAACAATATGGTCCCTCTCGTTCGTAAATACTGAAGAGAAGTACTTGTTCAAGACCTCTCCTATCTCTTCCGACTCAATAAACAATCTCCCACTACTGTCCTTGATCGGACCTACCCTCGTTCTCGTCATTCTCAGGTTTCTCACATACGCATAAAATGCCTTGGGGTTATCCTTGATCCTATCCACCAAGGATTTTTCATGCCCTCTCTTAGCTCTCCTAATCCCTTTCTTCAGATCCCTTCTGACTATCCTGTATCCCTCCACTGCTCTGTCTGAACCCTGTTTCCTCAACCTTATGTAAGCCTGCTTTCTCCTCTTTACTAGACATTCAACCTCCCTCGTCAACCAAGGCTCCCTCACACGACCATTTCTTTCCTGCCTGATAGGTACATACATATCAAGGACACGTCGTATCTGCTCCTTGAAAAAGTTCCACATTTCCACCACATCCTTCCCTGACAGCCTATGCTCCCAACTTATGCTCCTCAAATCCTGTCTTACAGCATCGTAATTTCCCTTCCCCCAATTGTAAAATCTACCTTGTTGTGCGCACCTATCTCTCTCCATAACCAAGGTGAAAGTCACAGAATTGTGGTCACCATCACCAAAATGTTCACCCACTAACAAGCCCATCACTTGTCCCGGTTCATTACCGAGTACCAAATCCAATATGGCCTCCCCTCTGGTTGGACAATCTACATACTGAGTTAGAAAAGCTTCCTGGACACACTGCACAAACACCACCCCATCCAATCTACTTGATGTAAAGAGCTTCCAATCAATATTTGGGAAGTTGAAGTCGCCCATGACTACGACCCTGTGGCTTCTGCACCTTTCCAAAATCTGTTTCCCAATCTGTTTCTCCACATCTCTGCTGCTATTGGGGAGCCTATAGTAAACACCCAACAAGGTGACTGCTCCTTTCCTATTTCTGACTTTAGCCCATACTACCTCCAAAGGCAGATCCCCCTCAAACTGCCTTTCTGCAGCCGTTATACCATTTCTAATTAGCAATGCCACCCCCCTTCCTTTTTTACCACCCTCCCTAATCTTACTGAAACATCTGTAACCAGGAACCTCCAACAGCCATTCCTGTCCCTCATCTATTCATGTTTCCGTGATGGCCACAACATCGTAGTCCCTGGTACCGATCCACGCCTTAAGTTCACCCACCTTATTTCTGATACTCCTTGCGTTGAAGTATACGCACTTGAGCCCATCTCTGTGTCCGCAAGTATTCCCTGTCAGTGCTACCTTCTCCACAGCCTCCCTACAGTCTTGGACACCCTGACACACAGCTAGCTTACTTGCTGGACTACAAGTCCGGATCCCATCCCCCTGCCAAATTAGTTTAAACCCCCCCGAAGAGTGCTAGCAAACCTACCCCCCAGGATATTGGTGCCCTTCTGGTTCAGGTGCAACCCGTCCTGCTTGTACAGGTCCCACCTTCCCCAGAATGCAGTCCAATTGTCCAAATACCTGAAGCCCTCCCTCCTACACCATCCTTGCAGCCACGTGTTCAACTGCACTCTCTCCCTATTCCTTGCCTCACTGTCACGTGGCACCGGCAACAACCCAGAGATGATGACTCTGTATGTCCTAGCTTTTAGCTTCCAGTCTAACTCCCTGAGCTCTTGAATGACCTCCCCACTCCTCTTCCTACCTATGTCGTTGGTGCCAATGTGCACCATGACATCTGGCTGCACACCCTCCCCCTTAAGGATTCCAAATTCTCGCATCTGGAAGGTTTCCCATCATTGACAGGTCTGTAACTGCTGACTTGACCTTTTCTTTAAAAGCAGGAGTGTGACATTTGGATAAAAAAAAGACTGCAGATGCTAGAGGTCAGAAACAAGACCTGAAATTGCTGGAGAAGCTCAGCAGGTCTGCCAGCATTTTCGGGAAGAAAGCAGGGTTAACATTCCCAGTCCGGTGACTCTTCATCAGAACCTTCACCAGCTCTAAATCTAAAGAAATGCAAAGGAGCCACCTACCTACATAAAGCTTTAGAAGAAAATCTGTGTTTGTGTAGCACCTTTTAGTACATTAGGATGTCCCAAAGTGCTTTACAGCTCAATTAAGGCATTGTTGGAAACACAGCATACAGCAAGCTCCCAAACGTAGAGATGTGACAATGACTGGATAATCTGTCTTTGTGATGTTGACTGAGGAATAAGTGCAGGGTTGGAGGATTTGAGCTATAGGCTAGGGCTGTTTTCCCTGGAACGTCGGAGGCTGAGGGGTGGCCTTATAGAGGTTTATAAAATCATGAGGGGCATGGATAGGGTAAATAGACAAAGTCTTTTCCCTGGGGTGGGGGAATCCAGAACTAGAGGGCATAGGTTTAGGGTGAGAGGGGAAAGGTATAAAAGAGACCAAAGGGCAATTTTTTCACACAGAGGGTGGTACGTGTATGGAATGAGCTGCCAGAGGAAGTGGTGGAGGCTGGTACAATTACAACATTTAAAAGGCATCTGGATGGGTGTATGAATAGGAAGGGTTTAGAGGGACATGGGCCAAATGCTGACAAGTGAGACTACATTAGGCTAGGATATCTGGTCAGCATGGACGAATTGGACAGAAGAGTCTGTTTCCATGCTGTACATCTCTATGACTCTATTGAGCAGAACACTAAGGATAATTTTCTTGCTCTTCTTCGAAATGAGCTTTCGACCTTTTATTTCTTTCCCTGGTGTGGACGTTGCTGTTTAGGGTGGCATTAATTGTTTGAATCTAATTGTCAGTGAGAAGTTGGGGGGCTGTGGGCTACAATAGAATGTCAGCCTACATTTAGTGCTCAGGTTTCTGGAATGAGACCCGAACAGATGGGGTCTTCTGTTTCTGGAGCAAGAGTGCTTCTCTGCATCGAAGCTGAGACAGCATACACTTGCTTAGAAACAGTCCATTGGAAGTCTCATATCTGGTCAGAATACAACAAGGCAGTAACTTACTGTAACCACCAGACTATCATCAATTCATTAAAAGGTATGCATCCAGTAAGTAGAGATGGAAACAACTTTGGGTCTGTTCTTGGGCCCAAAGTTCAGACGTGTGTATCCCCGAGGTAGCCCATGCATGACCCGAAACTGGATACCTGACTAATGTGACAGCTCAGGCACTTTAACAGAATGAATATGAGGTCTTTACCTTCAGCAGTGGTTGCCTGAAGGGATTACTCAATTGTGGGGAAGAGCGATTGTCAATAATGCAGAGACAAGTGGTCATTCCGTTCCCCTTGCTGTCACAGGAATGAGGTTTACATTTTTTTGAATGAAGATGTTTTGAGTCGTTGAAGGTTCCTGAGCAGTCTCAGGCTCTTGGAAGATGGAAAGTGCATTCAGCCCCTAAATTACACAGAGTCATAGAGCACAGAAACACACCCTTCGGTCCAACCAGTTACATAATCCCAAACTAAACTAGTCCTACCTCCCTGTGCTTTGCCCATATCATTCCAAACCTTTCCTCTTCATGTATTTCTCCAAATGTCTTTTGAATGTTGTAACTGAACTCTCATCCACCACTTCCTCTGGCAGTTCATTCGACACATAAACTACCCTCTGTTTAAAAAGATTGCCCCTTATATTCTTTATAAATCTTTCTCCTCTTCCCTTAAAAACATGAACTCCCCCAACCTAGGGAAAAGATCTTTGCTATCCACCTTAACTATGCCCCTCATGATTTTATAAACTTCTATAAGGTCCCCCCTCAGCCTCCCACGCTCCAGTGAAAAAGGTCCCAGTCTATCCAGCCAGTTTTCACAACTCAAACCCTCCATTCCCAGCAACATCCTGGTAAATCTTTCCTGAACCTTCTTCAGTTTAATAATATCCTTCCTGCAGCAGGGCAACCAGAAGTGGATACAGTACTCCAGAAGAGCACAGCAGTTCAGGCAGCATCCAACGAGCAGCGAAATCAACGTTTCGGGCAAAAGCCCTTCATCAGGAATAAAGGCAGTGAGCCTGAAGCGTGGAGAGATAAGCTAGAGCTTACAGGCTCACTGCCTTTATTCCTGATGAAGGGCTTTTGCCCGAAACGTCGATTTCGCTGCTCGTTGGATGCTGCCTGAACTGCTGTGCTCTTCCAGCACCACTAATCCAGTATTTGATTTTCAGCATCTGCAGTCATTGTTTTTACCTTACAGTACTCCAGAAGATGCCTTACCATCGTCCTGTACAACCTCACCATGACAACCCAACTCCTATATATCTGAGGAGCAGGAGAATCAATATTTGAGCATAAACTCTTCATCAGGAATGATTGAAACATTGATTCTCCTGCTCCTCAGATGCTGCCTGACCGGCTGTGCTTTTCCAGCACCACACTCTTTGACTCTGATCTCCAGCATCTGCAGTTCTCACTTTCTCATAGCCCAACTCCTAAACTCAAAGATCTGAACAATGAAGGTAAGCGTACTAAACACCTTAACCATCCTGTCTATATGTAACGCAAATTTCAAAGAATGATGTACTTGAACTCCTTCGTCCTACAGAACAACCCAAGACCATACTTTTAATTGTACAAGTCTTGTTTGCTTCACCAAAATGCAATAGCTTGCATTTATCAAATTAAACTCCATGAGCCACTCCTCAGCCCATTCACCGAACTGATCAAGATCTCTTTGTAATCTTAGATAACCTTCTTCACTGTCCACTATTCCCTCAATTTTGGTGTCATCCACATTCTTACTAACCATGCTTCCTATATTTTCATCCAAATCAGTTATATAAATGACAAACAAAAGTGGACCCACCACTGATCCCTGTTGAACACCACTGGTCACAAGCCTCCAGTCTGAAAAACAACCCTTCCCACCATCCTCTGTCTTCTAGTGTCAAGCCAATTTTGTATCCAATTGGCAAGCTCACTCTGAATCCCATGTCATCTAACTTGACTAATTAGTCTATCACACAGAACATTGAGAAGGTTTTACTAAAATCCAAGGAAACAACATCTACCAATCTGCTCTCTTCAATCTTTTTGGTTACTTCCTTAAACAACTCAATCAAGTTTGTGAGACATGACTTCCCTTGCACAAAACCACTCTGACTATCTCTAATCAATCTTTGTCTCTCCAAATGCATTTAACTCCTCTGTTTCTGAATCACCTCCAACAACTTCCCCAACACCCACGTCAGGTCTCTAGTTCCCAGGTTTCTCCTCACAGGCTTTCTTAAACAAAGGCACAACATTAACCATTCTCAAGTCCTTTGGCACTTCACCTGTGATTATAGATGATAGATGACATATAATATCTCTGCTAGGAGGCCCCGCAATTTCTTCCCTAGTTTCCCACAATATCCTGGGATACACTTGATCAGGTCCTGGAGATTTATCCATCTTTATGTTTTCTAAGACCTCCCCTGTAATGTGAACTGTTTTCGAAACATGAATATTTATCATCCTGAGTTCTCTGGCCTCCATTTCTCTCTCCACAGTAAAAACTGACATGAAATATTCATTTAGTAACTCTCCTGTCTCCTGAGGTTCACCATATTCACCTTAACAATACCCCTCATGATTTTATAAACCTCTATAAGGTCACCCCTCAGTCTCCCATGCTCAAGTGAGAAAACCACATTTCAGAACTCAAACCCTCCATTCCCAGCAACATCCTGATAAATGTTTTCTGAACCCTCTTCAATTTAATAATATCCTTAAGGGGTTGATCTTCAAGGGGCTTTAATCTCTTTTTAGTTGCTGTTTTGATTTTGATATGCTTGTAGGATCTCTTTGGATTATCCTTAACTTTATTTGCCAAGCCTATCTCATATACCTTCTTTGCCATCCTGATTTCCAGTCTAAGAATGCTCCTACGCTATTTATACTCTTCATGATTCCATTTGATCCCAGTTGGCGATATCTAATATATGATTCTTTCTTATTCTTAACTAGAACATGCATAACCTACCAGAACATGTAAGGGGCCTAATGCTAGTTTTATGGAGGGCACCAGGGTAAATTGGCAGGCACGAGGAAAATTCCCTGAATTGACATATTCAGGTCAGAGGTCTTTCAGGCACAGCTCAGGTGCCAGATGCCAACCTTGACATCATCCCTTGCTGTATCCACTTCACACCGATCATGGCCCTGAATGAGGTGTGCTTTATCAATCAACGTTTATTATCTTTTCAGTTAAACACAGCAGCCGACCTTTTGGCGTGTTGGTCCCTCAGTTTGTGTCCTTTTTAAGATGAACACAAAGAGTTTTTCTTTTCCCCCTTTCAGAGGACTGTAAGTGTATGAAATTCTCTTCCCCAGAACGCTGGGTTATTGAATGTACTCGTGCCTGAATTAGATGGATTTTTGATTGATGAGGGAGGAGCTCAAGGAGAGGGAGAGAAGACAGAAACTGGAGTTGATTTCACAACTAGATTCTCCATGACTGGTGGAGCATGCTCAGATGGTTGAATGATCTATTCCTGCAAGGTCTAATGTTCCCATGAAGGATTAATCAAGATCCGGAAACGGGTTGGAATAGACATTTCTATCTTATGTGTTCATAGGTTTATATCTCCTGAGGTATGACAATGTGCTGCACATAAGATAAGAGTCCATGGTGATCGGGGCAAAGTACTGGTACGGATAGAGGATTGGCTGACTGGCAGAAGGCAGGGATCTTTCTCAGAATGGTAGCCGGTGACTAGTGGAGTTGTGTAGGGGTCCATGCTGGGGCCAGACTATTCACGTTATACATTAATGATCTAAATGAAGTAACTGAGGGCATCGTTGCTAAGTTTTCAGATGCCACAAATATAGATGAAGGGACAGGTAGTGTTGATGAAGTGGGGAGGTTGCAAAAGGATAGGCTGAGAGAGTGGAATACAATGTGAGGAAGTCTGAGGTTATGATAGGAACAATAGATGTGTAGACTATTTTTAGCTGGGAAAGGCTTCGGTAATCTGAAGCACAAATGGACTTGGGAGTCCTTGATCAGGATTCTCTTAAGGTTAACATGCAGGTTCAGTTGGCAGTTAGGAAGGAAAATGCAATGTTAGCATTCATTTCCAGAGGGCTAGAATAGGACAGCAGAGATCTACTGCTCGGGCTGTTTTAGGGTCTGATCAGATTGCATTTGGAATATTGTGGAGGAAGTGAGGACTACAGATGCTGGAGATCAGAGACAAAAAGTGTGGCACTGGAAAAGCACAGCCGGTCAGGCAGCATCCGAGGAGCAGGGGAATCGACAATTCAAGCATAAGTTCACATTCCTGATGGAGATCTTCTGCTCGAAATGTTGACTCTCCTGCTCCTCGGGTGCTGCCTGACCAGCTGTAATTTTCCAGCACCACACGTTTTGATTTGGAATATTGTCAGCAATCTTGTACAGCCAAGATTGGCATCAGTGGTTTGAGATCCTGAGAACCCGAAACCTGACTGGAAATGTTAACTCCATGATCGCTGCCAGACTTGCTGAGATTTTCCAGCAAATTCTGTTTGCGTTTCAGATTTACAGCATCCACAATTCTTTGCTTAATATAACCCTGAGAACCTTCCTTCTCTCACCTCACATATTTTTAAATGAATATGCTCCCATTATTTTTCCTGCCAGCAGTTTACATAAAGAAAATGATTCTTTATCAGAAGAAAAACAAAGCCGAGAGCGAATATTCTGGAAGGGAGTCTGCTTTAGTTGTAACTGGATTGTTGCCAATGATGACACTTTTTCTTTGTTTGTCAGCCTACCTGTCATGGCAAGTTAATAGACAGCCTTTTGACATTATTGCCATGATTTATATTGAAACTAAATTCTCAGAGTTCTTACCCTGCGTGTTTTAGATTAGATTAGATTCCCTACAGTGTGGAAACAGGCCCTTCAGCCCAACCAAACCACACCGACCCTCCGAAGAGTAACCCACCCAGACCCATTTCCCTCTGACTAATGACCCTAACACTATGGGCAATTTAGCCTGGCCAATTCACTTGACCCACACGCTAACGGTCATTTTGAGTGCGAGCAGCAGCTAAGGTAAGACTGTTTGTTTTAAAAGTACTTACCGGTAGCGGGCAGCGGTGTTTTTTTTCACTCTCTCTTCACATAAAGAGCGGGAGCAGCAGGGGGAAGTGACGACGACCAGAGAGGCAGCCGGGACCCGGAAGCAGGTAGAGCGTAAGCTTACCTGGGTAGGTTTGTTTCCCCTTTAAAAGTGCGCAGCTGGAGTTGGATGAACTTCGGATCAGTCGGGAGGCAGAGGGGGTCATAGATCGGAGCTATAGGGAAGTAGTAACTCCAAAGATGGCAGATAGATGGGTGACAGTGAGGGGGACTGGGAGGAAGCAGCCAGTGCAGGGACCCCCTGTGGTCGTTCCCCTCAAGAACAAGTATACCATTTTGGATACTTGTGGGGGGGACGACTTACCAGGGGTAAGTAACGGGGTTCAGGCCTCTGGCACGGAGCCTGTCCCCGCTACTCAGAAGGGAAGGGCGGAGAAGAGCAGAGCAATAATAATTGGGGACTCGATAGTTCGGGGCACAGACAGGCGGTTTTGTGGGAACGAGAGAGACTCACGTTTGGTATGTTGCCTCCCAGGTGCAAGGGTACGTGATGTCTCTGATCGTGTTTTCCGGGTCCTTAAGGGGGAGGGGGAGAAGCCTGAAGTCGTGGTCCATATTGGCACCAATGACATAGGTAGGGGGAGTGCTGAGGATGTTAGACAGGCTTTTAGGGAGCTAGGTTGGAAGCTCAGAGTTAGAACGAACAGAGTTGTTGTCTCTGGTTTGTTACCCGTGCCACGTGATAGAGAGTCGAGGAATAGGGAGAGAGAACAGTTAAATGCGTGGCTACAGGGATGGTGCAGGAGGGAGGGATTTCGGTACTTGGATAACTGGGGTTCTTTCTGGGGAAGGTGGGACCTCTATAAACAGGATGGTCTGCATCTGAACCTGAGGGGCACCAGTATCCTTGGGGGGAGGTTTGCTAGTGCTCTTGGGGGGGGTTTAAACTAACTCTGCAGGGGCATGGGAACCCAGACTGTAGCTTTAGGGTGCAGGATCTGGAGTGTAGGGAGGTTAGGAATATGGCATCAATCTTAAAGGAGGGTGCCTGTAAACAGAAGAGTGGCTTGAAGTGTGTATACTTTAATGCCAGAAGTATACGAAATAAGGTAGGTGAACTCGCAGCGTGGGTTGGTACCTGGGACTTCGATGTTGTGGCTATTACGGAGACATGGCTAGATCAGGGACAGGATTGGCTGTTGCAGGTTCCAGGGTTTAAATGTTTTAGTAGGGTCAGAGGTGGGGGTAAAAGAGGGGGGGTGTGGCTTTGCTTGTCAAAGATAGTATTACAGTGGTGGAAAGGAAGATGGACGAAGATTTGCCATCTGAGGTAGTTTGGGTTGAGGTTAGGAATAGGAGAGGTGAGGTCACCCTGTTAGGAGTCTTTTACAGGCCTCCTAATAGTCCTAGAATCGTTGAAGAAAGGATTGCAAAGATGATTCAGGAGAAGAGTGACAGTAATAGGGTGATTGTTATGGGAGACTTTAACTTTCCTGATATTGATTGGGAAAGCTATAGCTCAAGTTCGTTAGATGGGTCAGTGTTTGTGCAATGTGTGCAGGAGAGCTTCCTGACACAATATGTAGATAAGCCAACAAGAGGTGAGGCCATACTGGATTTGGTTCTGGGTAACGAACCAGGCCAGGTATTAGAACTAGAGGTAGGTGAGCACTTTGGGGACAGTGACCACAATTCGGTGATTTTTACTCTAGTGATGGAGAGGGATAAGTGTGTACTACAGGGCAAGAGTTATAGCTGGGGGCAGGGAAATTATGATGCGTTGAGACATGACTTAGGATGTGTGGATTGGAAAAGTAGATTCCAAGGCAAGAGCGTAATTGATATGTGGAACTTGTTCAAGGAGCAACTATTGAGTGTCCTTGATAAGTACGTACCTATCAGGCAGGGAGGAAAGGGTCGTGTGAGGGAGCCGTGGTTTAATAAGGAGTTGGAATCCCTTGTTAAATGGAAGAGGGCGACCTTTGTAAAGATGAGGCGTGAAGGTTCAATAGGGGCGATTGAGAGTTATAAGGTAGCCCGGAAGGACCTGAAGAGAGAGCTAAGAGCAGCAAGGAGGGGACATGAAAGGTCCTTAGTTGGTAGGATTAGGGAAAACCCTAAGGCTTTCTATAGGTATGTTAGGAATAAAAGAATGACTAGGGAAGGAATAGGTCCAATAGTAATGGGAAGTTGCGTGTGGAGGCTGAAGAGATTGGGGAGGCACTGAATGAATACTTTTCGTCAGTATTCACTCAGGAACAGGACATTGTTGTCGATATGAATACTGAGGCACGAATAAGTAGAATGGATGGCTTTGAGATATGTAGAGAAGAGGTGTTGGAAATTCTGGCAAGGGTGAAAATAGATAAGTCCCTTGGGCCTGATGGCATTTATCCTAGGATTCTCTGGGAAGCAAGGGAGAAGATTGCAGAGCCATTGGCCTTGATTTTTGTGTCCTCTTTGTCTACAGGAGTAGTGCCAGAGGACTGGAGGCTAGCAAACGTGGTTCCCTTGTTCAAGAAGGGGAGTAGGGATAATCCTAGTAACTATAGGCCAGTGAGTCTCACTTCTGTTGTGGGCAAAGTCTTAGAGAGAATTGTAAGGGATAGGATTTATGCACATCTGGATAAGAATGATGTGATCAAGGATAGTCAGCATGGTTTTGTGAAGGGCAGGTCGTGCCTCACAAACCTTATTGAATTCTTTGAGAAGGTGACTAAGGAGGTAGATGAGGGGAAAGCGGTAGATGTGGTATATATGGATTTTAGTAAGGCGTTTGATAAGGTCTCCCATGGTAGGCTACTGCAGAAAATACAGAGATATGGCATTGAGGGTGAGTTGGAGGTTTGGATTAGGAATTGGCTGGCTGGAAGAAGACAGAGGGTAGTAGTTGATGGCAAAGGTTCATCTTGGAGTGCCGTCACTAGCGGTGTTCCGCAAGGATCTGTTTTGGGACCATTGCTGTTTGTCATTTTTATAAATGACCTGGAGGAAGGGTTAGAAGGTTGGGTGAGCAAGTTTGCGGATGATACGAAAGTCGGAGGAGTTGTAGACAGTGAGGAAGGATATGGCAGGTTACAGCGGGATATAGAGAAGCTGCAGAGCTGGGCAGAAAGGTGGCAAATGGAGTTCAATGTAGCTAAGTGTGAGGTGATTCACTTTGGTAAGAGTAATAAAAAGATGGATTACTGGGCTAATGGTAGACTACTTGGTAGTGTGGAAGAGCAGAGGGATCTTGGTGTCCATGTACACAGATCTCTGAAAGTTGCCACCCAGGTAAATAGTGCAGTGAAGAAGGCATATGGCGTACTGGCTTTTATTGGTAGAGGAATTGAGTTCTGGAGTCCTGAGGTCATGCTGCAGTTGTATAAGACTCTGGTGCGGCCGCATCTGGAATATTGTGTGCAGTTTTGGTCGCCATACTATAGGAAGGATGTGGAGGCACTGGAACGGGTGCAGAGGAAGTTTACCAGGATGTTGCCTGGTATGGTAGGAAGATCCTATGAGGAAAGGCTGAGGCACTTGGGGTTGTTTTCATTGGAGAAAAGAAGGTTTAGGGGTGACTTGATAGAGGTGTACAAGATGATTAGGGGGTTAGATAGGGTTGACAGTGAGAACCTTTTTCCACGTATGGAGTCAGCGATTACAAGGGGGCATAGCTTTAAATTAAGGGGGGGGTAGATATAGGACTGATGTTAGGGGTAGGTTCTTCACTCAGCGAGTCGTAAGTTCATGGAATGCCCTGCCAGTAGCAGTAGTGGACTCTCCCTCTTTATGGGTATTTAAGCGGGCATTGGATAGGTATATGGAGGATAGTGGGTTAGTGTAGGTTAGGTGGGCTTTGATCGGCGCAACATCAAGGGCCGAAGGGCCTGTACTGCGCTGTATTCTTCTATGTTCTATGTTCTATGTTCTATCTTTGGACTGTGGGAGGAAACCCACGCAGACACGGGGACAATGTGCAAACTCCACACAGACAGTCACCCAAGGCTGGAATTTAACCTAGGACCCTGATGCTGTGAAGCATCAGTGCTAACCACTGAGCCACCGTACCTAATGTCATGTCTAATGTCACGACTGGTCCCCCAGAGAGAATGCACATCCATGGGTTTGCATGGATTCTGTTAAAGTGGCTCCTTTTTTTGTTTCAGAATCCTTACAGTGTGGAAAAAGGCCCTTTGGCCCAACAAGTCCACACCGGCCCCTCTGAAGAGTAACCCACACAGACCCATCCCCCTACCCTATTATCCTACATTTACCCCTGACTAACGTACCTAACTACACGTCCCTGAACACTATAGGCAATTTAGCATGGCAAATTCACCCTAATTTGCACATCTTTGGGTTGTGGGAAGAAACCAGAGCACCTGAAGGAAACCCACGCAGACATGTGGAGAATGTGCAAGCTCCACACAGATAATCGTCCGAGGCAGGAATTGAACCTGGGTCCCCTGGCGCTGTGAGGCAGCAGTGTTCACCACTGTGAGAAACAAAGCCCACTCACTTCAATAATTTCAGTCCGAGACAAGATCTGAATCAGTAGTGTCATTTATTTTACACTTGCAAGTGGGTGTGCTGTCACTTTCTCAAGGCAAGTGACATACACACACTAAATTCAATTCATACATAACATTTATATGATTTGATGTCTATTGTTTTACACTGCTCCCTCCCCTGCTTACATCGTCCACTTCCCTAAGACCGGCCCCCATTACCCCTGTTTGCCTCTTGCCTTATCCGGCCTTGTCTGTGATAAAATGCTTATTTCTGGTCTCACAAGGCTGTTTGACCTTACCCTGTTATAGGTCATTGTTAGGCATATCCCTTCTTCATCATTATCTACCCCCTTCATCTGTGTCTTTCCCGAGGCCGTTCTGATCCCTATGACCCTTTTAATTGGGGTTTGTTCCTGTGTTTTTGTAAAAGTGGGAAGCACATGTTTATACCTACTGTTTGTACAGGCGTATCTAGCTTAACTTCATCCCCTCACAACATCTTATCTACTTGCCCATAATGTCTACCTTCTGACATAGAGTTTTAGCTAATACAAAAACAATTATATATTTCCTCCACATTGTTTCCATTCTTGTTGACTCAGCTCTTGGCTAAAACAATTACCCACTGGTGTGAGTTCACCTCCTTTGTAAAATGGAATTGCAGAAGTAACATTAATTCACCTATATCCCACAATTTCCCCCTTTTCTTTAATTACCATTTGTTATCTTCTGCATTTTTCTTTTAGGGGCACCTTCATCAAGGCTGTTTCAATCAGTCTTTGGGTGAGCCCTCATATACAGGGTATGATCATTTTTATTAATTGTTACCCACCAAAAGAGAGCTGACACAAAGCCTGCTGCAATCTGGTTACGAGCCTTGAATTCATCAGGTAGCCCCCTAGGGACTCCTACCGAATCAAGATAAATCCTGTCATTGAAAGAAGTGTCTAACAGTAATCTCTTACCCCTTCCCTTTTTCCCTCCTTTGTTTTCCTTCTCAAATGCCAGGGTAAATGGAATTGCCAATTGTACAATTGCACATATCCCTCTCCAATCCGGAGGTAGCGTGGGTCTCAATATTTTGCCTCCACAGTCCCACCACAGATCCGCTCGGGGAACCTTTAATGCTGAGTAGTTCCCTCCCTTCTCCGTTTCGGTGACATTCTTAATCTCTGTACATAGTTTCAGCTCCCCCAAATCTTTCGACTGACTTGTACCTCGTCTACACACACGATGTGTGATTTCCAACTGCGGCAGAAAACAGGGGGGGACCTTTTACATCTTTCTTCTCCAAGGGAGGGAACATCAGAGATAGGGAGGTACAATTCCTATCATTCCACGCAGTCTCATCCTGATACAGGGCTATCATACATTTCATGCCCTTCCTGTCTCACTTCCACACGAGCGGAAAGGAAACCACCTGGGCCACTGGCCGACCGGAGGCACATGCATAGCAATTGCTCTTGTTCAGACTTTTCACAGTATACTTTACCCATTCAACCCAGGCATTTGCATCCCCGTACCCAGTTTCTATTTCAATGGTCTGTTTCAAGTCCTTTACCTCTATAAATTTTACTACTTTAGGATCATCGGGAGGGGTGAAAGATTGTATCTTATTACCCAGTAGTTCTACCCGTTTTCCCTGTCCTACGCTAATTCAAAAACAATAGCCCAAGAAATCCTTCCCATTTGCTTTCATTTCTATCCCAAGCATTTCATTTCATTGTATCTCATAGGTGCCCCCCCCCCCCCCACCAGGATTGTTTCGTGCCATGTGGTTTTCCTTATCATTAGGTATATTGGGTTACACTTTTTATCAGGACAATCACGAGCTGGTCGGAAGGGGGTCTGGTGTACTGTGACGAGACCATTATACTAAGTACCATCCCCAAGGCTATCCCCATAGGACTTAAGATGTATCTCAGAGCTGCGGTACTGTCTCTGATTATCCACGTCCCCACAATTTACTAAGCTACATACATCAGCATCTATTACTTGTGGGTTATCAGATTCAGGAACCGTTAATAATACTTATGAAAATGATATTTGATGAAATGCCAATACTAAGAGAGCTAGCATCATAACTCTAAGCATTCCCAGTATTCTAAACATCATGCTGAAGCACAAAAAGACTTAATATACAATCTTACAGAAATAATCCCGCGCTCGCGTCGCCACTGTATAATTAGTTACTCAAAGTCTCTTTAGTCTGAGTTTCAGCGGATCTTGCGTTGATTCGGCTGTCCAGACTTCTTTCTCCACGGGAGGGTCCACTGGCCCTTTGATCCGAGTGTAGTGAGTCCAGCCTTTCTCCGCTGTCCTTATTGCCGTTTCGGTAGTCAAAAGAGCCTGGTACGGCCCTTCCCAGTCCGGCTGCAATTTAGTCTCTGTCCATGATTTTACTAAGATCCAATCTCCCGGCCGGATGGGATGAACGGTGAATTCAAGGGGTGGAGTCTGTGCCAATAAACCCTGTTTCCTGAGGAAAGACAAAGAGGAGGACAAACCCAGTATATACTTCTTTAAAAACAAATCTTTAGTTTCGGGACTTGGCAATTCTCCATTCGTTCCCAAGTAAGGTAATCCAAATAAGATTTCATAGAGGGATAGTCCCAAATCTTTCCTTGGGGCTGTTCGTACTCGCAAGAGAGCTATAGGTAAACATTTGGTCCAAGGGAGTCTAGTTTCTATTATCAATTTAGAGAGCTGTCGTTTGAGTGTTTGGTTCATTCTCTCAACCTTTCCTGATGATGGCGGGTGCCACGGAGTATGGAACTCCCAGGAAATTCCCAACCCTTTCATTACCCCCCCGTAACACTTTAGAAGTAAAGTGAGTTCGTTGATCGGAATCAATATGGTTCACGAGCCCATATCAGGGAATTATGTGCTCCAATATTGTTTTAGACACTCCACTCGCAGTGGCGGTAGCTAGGGGGTATGCTTCAACCCAACCAGATAAATGATCTACTATGACTAGCATATATTTTAGTCTGCCTACCCTGGGGAGTTCAGTATAATCTACTTGTTTACTCTGGAAAGGTCTCAGTCCTGGGTCTCTTCCTCCTGGGGTCTGTTTTCTCAAGACTTTCTTATTTACCTTTCTGCATATTATACATCTCTCACATATTTGTTTAGCAATTCTATATATTCCTTTACATCCATATTCCCTAAGAACCAAATCACACATTGCTTGTACTCCCCAATGGCTGCCTTGGTGTAGGACAGCCATAATCTCTCGCATCATCATTTTGTTTAACATTTCCCTTCCATCAGGTAACCTCCAATGCCCGTCTGCTGTTTTTACAGCCCCTAAATCTCTCAATTCATTTTCTCCGCTTTCAGTAAATATAGGAGCTTCCCTAGGACCTGGGACAGTAGGTATTAGGGAATGAATCACCACTTCTTGTGGGTTCAGGGCTGCTTCCTTAGCCACCTCATCGGCTAATCTATTTCCCCTAACTTCAGGTTCATTTCCTTTCTGATGACCATTTACATGCACTACTGCTATTTCTCGGGGAAGTAATAGGGACTCCAAGACCCGTTTAATCAATTCTTCATGTACTAATCCCTTCCCCCACCTCTGGGTTAATACTCCCAAAACCACTCCCTTATCCACGGTAGCAAAGAGGTGGAAAGGTTTATCTAGGGAAGGTAGGGCTAACACAGGGGCATGGATCAAATCTCTTTTGAGTTTCTCAACTAGTTCTTTTTCCTCATCATCCCAACTTAGACATTTGGGTTCCCCCCTCTAATAGTTTGAGATATAATTTCTTAGTCTTCAGTGCATAGGAATCAATCCACAATCTGCAATAACCCGTGAGACCCAAACATTTGCGTAACTCCCTTTTAGTGCTGGGCAGCGGCATTCCCACTATTCCCTCTATCCGTTCCAGGCTTATCTTTCGCTTTCCCTCACTAACTAAATGTCCCAAGTATTTCACTTCTTGCTCCACATATTGTAGTTGGTTTTTAGATACCCGCAGTCCCTGCTGACCCAGGAAATTCAATAATTTGTTAGTGGCTTCTACTACTCTTTCTCTTCTTTTTCCTGTTACTAAGAGGTCGTCTACATACTGCAACAGGGTAGTCCCCTTGGGGCTGCTAAATTTCTCCAATACTTGTTCTAACATCTGTCCAAATAAATTCGGGGATTCCGTAAACCCCTGGGGAAGCACAGTACACTGGTATTGCTGTTTCTGTCCTGTCTTAGGGTCTTCCCACTCAAAGGCAAACAAATTCCTACCTTCCTCTGCCAAGGGACAGGCCCAAAAGGCATCCTTTAAATCTATCACACTAAACCATTTGTGGTCATGAGGGATCTTACTTAATAAGGTATAGGGGTTTGGCACCCTGGGTGCCTGATCTGTACTATTCGATTTAATGTTCTCAAATCCTGCCCCAATCGATAAGTTCCATCGGATTCCTGCACTGGTAGAATTGGGGTATTATAAGGAGACATACATGGCTCCAACAGTCCATCTCTAATCAATCCTTCAATTACTGGCTGCAGTCCTCGTTTACCTTCGATGGAAATGGGATATTGTCGCTCACAGACAACGTCTCCTTTCCTTTTTAAATTTATTTCAAGGGGGGGATCTGTAGTTTTCCACAATTCCCTTCCCTAGCCCATACAATAGGGTCTATCTCTCTCTCCACATCCTCTGCCAACATTGCCTTTTGTACAACTAATTCTTTTTCCTGAATTCCAATCCCCAGTCCTAAGAGGATAATTAAATCTCTCCTTAATAAGTTACTTCCTATATCAGGGATATACAACAGTTCCCCTGTGACCCTATCCTTAGGACCTTCTATCATCATAGGTTCAAATACTGGAACAGTAAATCCTTCCCCTTTTTAACCCCGAAACAGTAATTGACCGTGTTGACATTCCTACTTTCTTTGGTTTAAAATTCAGCGATGACCGTGCTGCCCCCGTATCTACTAGGAAGACTACCTCTTCCCTATAGGGTCCCACCTTCAGGTTTATCAAGGGTTCCTGGTAGGTCCCCGGGGGCAGGAACCCCTGACACCCCTATACTTCATCAAAATTCATAAGCGGAATTGCCCTCTCTTCCCTTTGTACATCAGGACACTCCCGCTTAAAATGCCCTATCTTTCCGCAATAATAGCATCCTGCCTGTGGAGACCTCCAGCTCTGCCCCTGTCGCTCGAACCCTCTATCAAATACTCCCCCTTGTCCTCTCTGCCCTACATGCTGCCACCCGCCCCTCCGGTTGGTCACTATTGGTTCTACTCTTTTCTTAACTACCTCATCAACCGCAGCTACCATCATTTTCACCTTCTGTTTTTGTCTCTCATCCTCTCTCTTTACAAACACTTTCTGTGCCTCTCTTAACAATTCATCTAATGGCTTTTCACTCCACCCTTCTATTTGCTATATCTTTCTCTGTATGTCTGGCCATTCCTTTGTCACAAAAATGTACTTTCAAAAGACCCTGTGCCACTGGGTTCTCAGGGTTCATTCCAGAATATTTCCACATTGAGTCTCTTAATCTCTGCAAAAAAAAAAGCTGAAGGAGTCTCATCTTTCTCCTGTCTAACTTCAAAGACTTTAGTCAAATTCTGTGACTTCGGAACTGCCTCTTTTATTCCTTTTAGAATCAGGTCTTTCAATTCCCTCATTTCTTCTCTATGCTCCGGATTTTGATTTTCCCACTGGGGGGTCTCTGAGGGGAAACTTCACCTCTCCCTGTCCAGCATCCCCATCTCCAATCGGATGTTCCCTGTCCCATATTTTAATGGCTGCTCCCCATATAAGTCCCCTTTCTTCCCCAGTAAATAGTATATTCAAAATAGACATTAACTCAGCCCAGGTATACAGACTGCGCCCCAAAAATTGATCAGCTTGTTCAGACAACCCTACCAGATCCTCAACCAGGACCTTCATTTCTTTTTTAAATATTCTGACCTCCCCACTGCTGAGGGGGGCACTTACAAACCCAATCTTTGTCCCCTATTGGTACCTCCCGAAGGGGATAAGTCATTACGTTCTTCCCCTTTTTCTTTTTTTTTATGAAATATTGCAATATTTCTAGCTCCCCATAACTTCAAACACCAATTCATCAATTCATGCTTGACTAACTTTAAAGCCTGTTCCAAACTTGTAAATATATTTATATATTTACGTTCATTTATTCAGTATTTAATATTCAAAATGTAAAATGCATACAGTTCTCAATTTTGAAATCCACTGTAATCACCCAGTTTTAGTCCCTTAATTTAAATCCAAAATTAGTTTTCTTAAGTAGTCCTGACCAATCATTGCTCAATTACAATACTATAGGTCTTGAAATAATCAGAGCTGCCTTAAAATTATTTGTCTATTCAAGTTTAAAGAAAAAAAACTTCTAATGCATGAACAATGGCCGAATCCAAGGTCACAGATATTAACCATAGGATCTTGTTTTTACTACAATCTAATGTTGAACTGAAACTTCAACTGTCCTCCATAAATCGCTTTCATGTAAAGATAGAAGAGATTAGTTAGAAACTGATAGTAAGGCAGTCGTGACCTATAAGAAGAACAGGAGTTATCATTCTTTTTTTTCATAATCTCTATAGAATCCTTAACCTTTAAAGAAATCATGTTAAGTTTCCATAATAAAAATCAGATTCAAAACAGTCCCGGAACTCAAGCTCCAGGGAATAAAACGCAAACATTCAATCACCAACAAACAAATGTGCATTCAAACCAAATCACAAAGGGTTAAACTTTCTACCAGCTGTACAGCCCTTTTCATTCTCTCTCTCTCTCTCTCACTCATTGACAAATAAATTCAGATATTTACAAACCCAGTCTTTGTCCGACCTGAATTTTGGCCAAAAGAGGCGGGACGAAGAATGGATTCCTTAGTCCATATGAAGCAACAATATTTAATCATCTTTTTCCCGTGTACAAGTATTATTTTGCCAATTCCACAACATCCTCCCCAAAGAACTTTCTGGAGGTATGTTGTAAGGGACCCCGCCTCCAATTCCATTGCTTTTTCCTTCTTTTGTTTTCCCGGAGGCTTTTTCCTTACCCACAGCACAACCCATATTGAGTTCCTTCGTTAGTCCCTTATTAACTACTAAAACTCAATCCCGGCCACCAAGGCAATACTTAAAAGTCAGGTTTCTTACCTTGGTCTGTGCACAGAGTTGCCTGGCCCCTTTGTGCCGTATTGTCTATCGAGCTCCTATCACTGTCTGATTCAGATGTCTCTCTTGTGGGATTCGTGCCAGTCACCCAAGGGAGCAGACCAAACCAGGACACGAGACCGCTCCTCAATGGGGAACGGGACGCGTCTTCCCAGTGTCCAAGGCCAGCCACTCCCCCCGGTGATGGAAGAAAATCCCGGACGAGCCCCCAATTGTGAGAAACAAAGCCCACTCACTTCAATAATTTCAGTCCGAGACAAGATCTGAATCAGTAGTGTCATTTATTTTACACTTGCAAGTGGGTGTGCTGTCACTTTCTCAAGGCAAGTGACATACACACACTAAATTCAATTCATACATAACATTTATATGATTTGATGTCTATTGTTTTACACTGCTCCCTCCCCTGCTTACATCGTCCACTTCCCTAAGACCGGCCCCCATTACCCCTGTTTGCCTCTTGCCTTATCCGGCCTTGTCTGTGATAAAATGCTTATTTCTGGTCTCACAAGGCTGTTTGACCTTACCCTGTTATAGGTCATTGTTAGGCATATCCCTTCTTCATCATTATCTACCCCCTTCATCTGTGTCTTTCCCGAGGCCGTTCTGATCCCTATGACCCTTTTAATTGGGGTTTGTTCCTGTGTTTTTGTAAAAGTGGGAAGCACATGTTTATACCTACTGTTTGTACAGGCGTATCTAGCTTAACTTCATCCCCTCACAACATCTTATCTACTTGCCCATAATGTCTACCTTCTGACATAGAGTTTTAGCTAATACAAAAACAATTATATATTTCCTCCACATTGTTTCCATTCTTGTTGACTCAGCTCTTGGCTAAAACAATTACCCACTGGTGTGAGTTCACCTCCTTTGTAAAATGGAATTGCAGAAGTAACATTAATTCACCTATATCCCACACCACTGAGCCATTGTGCCACCCCATACCCCACCCCTCACCCCCTCCCCCGCCCCCCACTAGGTGTGTGGAATGTAAGATTATTGGCAACATTAAAGCATTAATAAGAACGATCTTTTCTGTTATTTCGTTTATTAGCTACCTGCTAGCGATTGTTTAGTCAATAGCTGCTTTTAGTTTGTTTGTTTCAGTGGTGTTCTAGCTTAAAATCTTTTGATTTGCACTGCTGGGTCAACATTAATGGATCTGCACTGATAGGTTTGCATTGATTTGGTCTGTGTTGATGGGTCTGTGTTAATGGGGCTGCATTGATAGGTCTGCAAAGGCACTTCTGCAAAGGTGGGACTGGAAAAGTGGGTCTGAATTGATGGACCTGTATTGATTTGGTCTGCATTAGTAGATCTGCAATAGTGGGTTTGCATTGATGGGCCTGTACTGATTTCGTTTGCATTCGTAGGTCTGTAGCAATGACAAGAAAGCATTCTGGTATTGTATTAAAAATAACAAAGACACTGCACCTCACATCATTTGATCAATGGGAGGCAGTTGCTGCGCCAGATCTTTAAAGTATAGCAAAAACCCCATTGCTCATTTTGTTAAACACAACTGAACACACTTCATGTGTTTTGCTACCCTTTGTGAAGAAATGGGTTCATGGCCCTGCTCCTGCAACCTGAATGCGACATAATTAACTCAAGGCAGAATGATTGGCTGGAATGTAACTGATAAACAATCCAAACTTGCCAAGGAGATGAATGATAATTTGTGTACCGGCTAAACTGGCTCACCCCACAGATAATATTCCGTGAAATATTTCATGCAGCCCATACAAGTTTGTCATTGGCTATTCTGGTATCTTGTTAAAAATGCTATTGATTGGCACCACATCCACAAGTGTCAATTCCCTCCACACCATAACAGTAGTGTGTACAGGGAAACCTCGATTACCTGAAGGACACAGGCGGGGAGTATTTCATTCGGTTATTCGAATGCCGGATAATTGACGCCGTATAATATAGTTAGCCACGCATTGGGACCTTGTTTGGATCATCCAAAATTTGGTAAACTGAAGCTGGATAATCGAGGTTCCTCTGTACTGTCTACAAGATGCACTGCAGAAATTTACCCTGGCTCCTTCGACATCATCTTCCACACCCATGACCACGACTAACGGAAAGGACAAGGGCAGTGCTCCCCTGTTCTTCTCTCGTCGTAGCCCTGCTTAGAGCTATGCTCATTGTCAAAAAGACTCAGTGAGCTCTGTGAGAGTAAAGGTGGAGCACTGTGGGAGTGGGTGGAAGGGGAGGGGGAGCTCTGTGAGTGTGGGGGGAGGGGCAGCTCTGTGAGAGTGGGGGGAGGGGGAGCTCTGAGAGTGGGAGGTGGGGGAGCTCTGTGAGAGTGGGGAGCAGATGGAGCTTGTAATAGTGGGTGAAGGGTGAGCTCTGTGAGAGTGGGGGTGAGCTCTGTGAGAGTAGGGGGAGGGGAACTCTTTGAAAATGGGGGAGGGGGAGGTCTGTGAGAGTAGGGGGTAGAGATAGCTCTGTGAGAGTGGGGGGAGGGGGAGGAAAAGCATACACCCCGCCTTGGACAAATGTCTAAGGACTATGCCCAAGTTCTCTCAGTGCTCTTTATTGGCCTTCCCTGTTATTAGCATGTCATCTAGATGAAATGTTTTCCATCATCTGATGGAAAATGGCACAGGCTGATGATATCCCAAATGGCAGTCTTGTATATTGGTACCAACCTTTATGGGTATTAATTGTAGCACACTCCTGGGGATCCCCATCTGACCACAATTAAAGGTAACCATGGCTCACGTCCAGCTTTCTGTGTAAATCCTCTCTGTGAAGGATTGCCTATTTATCCAGCTGCACAAAGCAGTTTGCTATTTGTTTAAAGTCCCCAGAATGGGAAACCGACCCGTTAGACATGACAGCCAGTATGACTGATACTGCCCATTCTGGATTAGTGGTGCTGGAAGAGCACAGCAGTTCAGGCAACATCCAAGGAGCTTCGAAATCGACGTTTCGGGCAAAAGCCCTCCCCCCCTCCTCCATTCTGCAAGCTGGGCTGGTTTGATGATTCCTTCCCTTTCCAGCCTCCTGACTTCTGATTCTATTTTTGCCCGTAAGGCAAATGGCACTGGGCGGGCCTTGCAGAATCGTGGAACATGCAAGATGTCCTTGGCTCCTTTGATAGTCTCTAGACCTTTCTGAACACCGTCCAGGTATTTAATTAGGACTTCACTCAGGCAGCCATTTCTAATCTCAAAACTTTGAATTTGGTGAATTTTCTCAACCAATCTCGCCCCGTCAGGCTCGGGCCCAAGCCTTTTATTATAATCAGTGGGAACTGAACCACCTGGAACTCATAAGAGTCCCGAACCGAAGCTGTACCCTTCATCTGTAAAGGTTCTCCAGTATAGGCTCTCAGTCTCGCCGAGGTCTTGCACAAACTGAAGGGTTGGAGTCGAAGGCAGATTTTGTTAAAAACTGGTTGTGCAGTCGCTGATACAGTCACAATGATAACTACCTCCATTAGAACTAGGTGACCATTTAACTAGAAGTTTATTTTGATTGGTTCTGATTTGGATGTTGCTAAACAACTTAGTTGTTCCAACTAGATATAGGTGGGCTTCCCAGAGTGTGCACTTTCCTGGATGAGTTCTCATACTCAGTTGGGGCCTACGGGGTCTCTTTTACTCTCTTGAGGCCACACACCGCAGCAACAACAATGGCTTGCCAGCCCGGATCCTGAAGAAAATTTTAATCATTTACCCAAGGCTTGCTTTGTTTTGGAATTTTACTGTGGGCTGACCTCGAGTCCTTCTGTTCAGGATATGTCCTGAGTGAGACTAAGCAATTGTCTTCACTCAAGTGGTGCCCCACAAGCTCAGTCAGACTTGCGATGGTGTCCACTTCCATCAGAACACCCTGCAACAAAGATGCTCCACTTATTGCATTTCCAATGACAAAGCCAGTTGTAATGCTTCAAACTGCTGCGTTCTGCATTGTAGTCAGCTTGTGGGGCACCACTTGAGTGAAGACAATTGCTTAGTCTCACTCAGGACATATCCTGAACAGAAGGACTCTAGGTCAGCCCACAGTAAATTTCCAAAACAAAGCAAGCCTTGGGTAAATTATTAAAATTTTCTTCAGGATCCAGGCCGGCAAGCCATTGTTGTAGGAAAGCTTTTGAGGGATATGGGCCAGGAGCAGGTAGGTGGGGCTATAGTTTAGTTTGGGATTATATTCGGCATGGACTGGTTGGACCGGAGGGTCTGTTTCCGTGCGTATGAGTCTGACTCTGTACTTAAGGAGACTGCTTTTTAAATTTGTTTGTATTGGACGTGGGAATGTAACTCAACCTGTGTGCTGTCTAATGAATCTTGTAAACCCTCCAAGCTATAGACAGTGAAATGCCAAATGTGAATAAGGAGAAGCAGAGATTGGTTCATGAGCAGGCTAAGGAACTGCACTATAGTTCAATCTTCAATTGCCATGGATAAGCAGCTTGTAATTTTCATCATACATTCAAGGTACTGCTGAAGCGAAAGGGGTCAGACACATTGCAGCGCAGTTCATAATGCCATGTGACATTACGAGAGAGATAGTTGAAGAACAAAAGAACAAAGAACTGAGAAAAAATTTATTACATCATGCATTGTTTTTGTGTCAGCAAGGTTTGCGGTTTGTTATTTGGCTGCGCACAATTACTTAGCTGTATAATTTGTTAATTTGACTCCACTATCATGTCTTATCTCAACAATGTTCAGAATGTGTAAAATGAGAAAATAGCAGATGATATCTTGTGTTGCAAGTAAAGCATGACAACATCAAGGACTGGTGACATTTTTGAATTGAGGGATGTTATCGCACAGTGGATATTGTCTTTCCAGATTGCACGAAAGGGTTTGCATTGCTGGATCAGCTTTTCTGGGCTTGCATTGTGTCTGTATTGATAAGTCCGCATTGCTGGGTCTGCATCGATAGGTCTGCGTTGATGTGTTTGCATTGATTTGGTCTGTGTTGATGGGTCTGTGTTAATGGGGCTGCATTGATAGGTCTGCAAAGGCACTTCTGCAAAGGTGGGACTGTAAAAGTGGGTCTGAATTGATGGACCTGTATTGATTTGGTCTGCACTAGTGCATCTGCATTCGTAGATCTGCAATAGTGGGTTTGAATTGGTGGGTCTGCACTGATTTTGTTTGCATTAGTAGATTTGTAGCAATTCTGGTATTGTATTAAAAATAACAAAGACACTGCACCTCACGTCATTTGAATAATGAGAGGCAGTTGCTGTGCCAGATCTTTAAAGTGTAGCAAGAACCCCTTGCTCATTTCGTTAAACACAACTGAACACACCCCGTGTGCTTTGCTACCCTTTGTGAAGAAATAGGTTCATAGCACAGCTCTCTGCTCCTGCATCCTGAATGTGACATAGTTAACTCAAGGCAGAATGATTGGCTGGAATTTAACTGATAAACAATCCAATCTTGGCAAGGAGATGAATTTGTGTAATCAGCTAAACTGGCTCACTCCACAAATAAGGAGCTATGTGCTGTCCCAAAGCTGTTAGTGTAATGATTGCCTCTGCTCGCTGTATATAACACAGAGGTCAGAGAGTCATAGAGAAATACAGCACAGAAACAGACCCTTTGGTCCAACTCGTCCATGTTGACCAGATATCTGGATTCTGTTTACTTGAAGGTTTCTGATGGGTTTATTTACAGCTAAACTAGTGCAGGTAGTACAGCGTGATCTAATGACACAGTCCCTAGTCCAGGTTGCTCCAATAGCTGTGGCCCCTGGTCAAGTGATGACATTCAGGTTATCTGCATGATTGGCTTCTTAAAGGAACATCTCTCTCAAAGCAATAATATGAGGGAATTCAAAATATAGTCCTCACAGCTACAAGTGAAAACACAAATATCAGATTATAACCGAATTAGTTCTACAGAGATAGGGATTGTACAATTTGAGTTTAGAAATCTAGTGTCCACATATCATCTTGGTACTTTGACAACTCTTCCACATCTTATTATGTTTGAATCTTCTGGAAGTGTGGATTTTTCCTTTTGGCTCTTCTTGGTCTGCAGGCATGTTATCAATGTGTCAATCGTTGTCCTAGTTTTCCATCTCGCCTTTGTGGTTGAGATGTTCGCTTTTTTTTATTGCTATGCGCAATTAGCATGTTGTGCTTTTCCCTTTGCTGGTTTCATCAATGCCTGACCTCGGGGTTCAGGTACATAATTCTTTGAAAGTTGGGACACAGGTAGACTGGATGGTTAAGAAAGTGGTTAGCAGGCTTGCCTAATTGCTCAGATCTTTGAGTATAAGAGTTGGGCTCAAGAGTGTGGTGCTGGAAAAGCACAGCAGGTCAGGCAGCATCCAAGGAGCAGGAGAATCAACATTTCAGACATAAGCTCTTCATCAGTCCTCAGTTTCTCCTATAAAGAGGTGGGATGTCATGTTGAGGTTGCACAGGACATTGCTGAGGCCTCTTCTGGAGTACTGTGTCCAGTTCTGATCTCCCTGTTACAGGAAGGATATTATTAAGCTGGAGAAAGTTCAGAAAAGATTTATCAGCATGTTGCTGGGAATGGAGGGTTTGAGTTATAAAAATAATTGGGATTTTTCTCAATAGAACACAGAAGATTGAGGGGGGTGACTTTATCGAGGTTTATAAAATCATGAGGGGCATACATAAGGTGAATAGCAAAATGGGGAAGTTCAAAACTAGAGGGCATATTTTTGAGGTGAGAGGAGAGAGATTTAAAAAGGGCATGAGGGACAACCTTTGGTTTTGCACCTCGTGGTTTGTGTGTGGAATGAACTTCCAGTGGAAGTGGTGGATGCAGGTACAGTTGCATTGTTTAATAGGCATTTGGATAATTACAGGAATAGGAACAGTTTGGAGGGATATGGGCTAAACGCAGGCAATGGGACTAGTTTAGTCTGGGAACATGGTCGGCGTGGACTAGATGGACCGAGGGGTCTGTGTCAGTGCTGTATTACTGAGTCCTCCATTGGACGATGTGACTTTGTAAGGCCTGGGCACTCTGCATGCTTTAGAAACCTCTGCAGATCGCTGTGTTCCATTTAGGAGATACGTAACTCTTAATGTTTTAGTCCTGAATACCGTTGAGGTAATTCTATACTTCACTGTCAATCATGCAGAGACTTTAATCCCTTGTTTGTCTAAGAGCGTATTCTGTTTCTCAGAATTCAGATGGGTAGTGGCTTATCAGTCAATGCTATCTTAATTGACTTCAGATCACAATCTCTGTTGGCAGTGATAATCCTGAGATATATGTTAATAGGAAGATTTTGTTTTGTTGCTCTACACTTCAGGATGAGTGGGTGAACAGTGTGATCGAACTGCTCTGTGAGATGTTACATCTGGTGGTCCACTACTCCCCTCACTCAATTTTTTAGTCAATTTCATGAAGAATTGCCCATATACTGAGTCTTATCATCAGAAATGATTTCCTCAGATGCTTGGGACAGGCTAAAAATGATTCTTAACCTGTCTGCCATGGCCCCTTCGATGTAAAAACAGAAATTGCTGGAAAAGCTCAGTAGGTCTGGCAGTATCTGTGGAGAGAGATCAGAGTTAACCAGAGAAATCAGAGTGACCCTCTTGAAGTGTTCTGTCAGACAAATTGAAACTTGGAGAAAACATCAGTGTCCGAGATAAAATCATCTCCATTCAGGACACAGAAAGAGTGCCCTCACCTCAAGTCAGGGAATGCATTGTGGAAAACTCCGACTGGAAGTGGGAAGGCTTCAGGTGCAGTACAGGTTTCAATAGGAATCAATGTTAAAGCCAGAGTCAGATTCTGGAGAGCAATCTTTGCCTGAGTAAACTAATCTCAAAATTGAAGTTTTGTACTGTACATAAATACATACTGTGCAATCCTGGCTGAATGAGCTTTTGAAACAATAATACAGTCTGAATTCAAAGTGAAGAACACTCACCAGTCTCTCTTAAGCAATCCCTCTAGCTTGTGGATGTCTAGTTTCTGCTGGAGCTGATAAGTCTAAGATGCAATCTGTAGACTCTACCATGTGTGGACAGGTTGTTGCTTGGAAGGTCAGTCCCTCTCTTTCTGTATTGGTGCCTTCACAATTGAATCCTATTCCGTTTCAGTTGATCACTGTGAGATGCTGGAAATGTTAGACATTTTCAGAACATAGAATATAGAAGACCCTTCGGCCCTTAATGTTGTGCAAACTCGTGGAACCAAGCTGAAGCCCATACAACCTACACTATTCCATTCTCATCCATATGCCTATCCAATAACCATTTAAATGCCCTTAAAGTTGGCGAGTCTACTACTGTTGTAGACAGGGTGTCCACGCCCCTACTACTCTGAGTAAAGAACCTACCTCTGACATCTGTCCTATATCTATCACCCCTCAATTTAAAGCTATGTCCCCTCGTGCTAGCCATCACCATCCAAGGAAAAAGGCTCTCACTGTCCAACCTATCTAACTCTCTGATTATCTTATACCTCTCAACCTTCTTCTCTCATACAAAATCAGCCTCAAGTCCCTCAGCCTTTCCTCATAAGACCTTCCCTCCATACCAGGCAACATCCTAGTAAATCTCCTCTGAATCCTTTCCAAAGCTTCCACATCCTTCCTTTAATGTAGTGACTAGAACTCCATGCAATACTCCAAGTGTGGCCACACCACAGTTTTGTGCGGCTATAATATGACCTCATGGCTCCAAAACTCAATCCCTTTAGCAATAAAAGCTAACACACTTTATGCCTTCTTTTTTTTAAAGATATTTTTATTAGAAATTTAACATTTTTACAAGTTTACAAAAATAAACAAAACTCTCAAATACAAACATTGATATACAATTAAATCAAATATACAATAGCCAAAATTTAACAGAAGAAAAAATACCGAAAAAGAATAAAAAAACAAAACTCAATCGTCTACTAATCTAACCTACAACTAACCAGAGTGTATATTTAAATCTCTTACATGCTCGGAATGTGTTAACATCAAATGTAATAAAACCCGTATTCGTGCGGGATTCCTCTCCTAAGGGGCCCCGGACCAGCCAGGTTTGTAATCTCAATTAAATACTTTATGCCTTCTTAATAACCTTATCAATCTGGGTGGCAACTTTCAGGGATCTATGTACATGGACACCGAGATCTCTCTGCTCATCCAGACTACCAAGGATAGTGCTAAAGGATGTTGCAGGTTACACAGGGACATAAGTAAGCTGCAGAGTTGGGCTGAGAGATGCCAAATGGAGTTTAATGCAGGAAAGTGTGAGGTGATTCACTTTGGAAGGAGTAACAGGAATGCGGAGTACTGAGCTATTGGCTGTCAGGCTTTTCTCATAATTTCTCTCACTCCTCTGAATGCATTGTCACCTCCCTCTGAACCTTCTGTCTACCTCTTTATTCCCAATTATATTTCCACCCCACCTCTTCTTCTTTATCTGAACTGCTTCCTCCTTTGCCACCCAGGGAGCTCTGCAATTGTTTCTTTTAATGGAATATGCCTTAATTGACAGGGTAAAAACAAGGACTGCAGATGCTGGAAACCAGATTCTGGATTAGAGTGGTGCTGGAAAAGCACAGCAGTTCAGGCAGCATCCGAGGAGCAGGAAAATCAACGTTTTGGGCAAAAGCCCTTCATCAGGAATATGAAGGGTTTTTGTCCGAAATGTCGATTTTCCTGCTCTTTGGATGCTGCCTGAACTGCTGTGCTTTTCCAGCACCACTCTAATCTAGAACCAACACCCTTTGATGACAACCCATTCCTCAGTTGTTCCTGCCAACCCTTCATTCCAGTCAATTCTCCTCAGCTCTGCTCTTACCTCATTAAAGTTGACTCTTTGCCAATTATTTCTTCTTACTCTAGTTGACTATTGTCATTCTCCACCATCATCTTAAGCTTTATGATACAATCATCACTGTCTCTGAAATGTTCCCCAACAACCCCCTCCTGATCCCCATCTCATCTCCCAGGAATCAGATCCGACAGAATCCGTTTAACTTTAGTGGCAGGAAAGCTTTCAGGGATAATTATTCGGGATTGTCAGATCTGACTAAGTTCTACTGCTGACAGAAATTCTCCTGAGCATGAGCTGTGAACATTTGCATCTCATTGCCCCTTACACCACCAGTATCCTCATCTATCAAGTCCCATATTATAACTACCTATGAGGTTGACATCTTTTCGTAACCTTGCTGCAGATATTTTCGTCTACATCCACCCCACTTGGTCGTTCACAGGCCACACCAAGCAATGTGATCCCTTATTGTTTTTTGTCTGATAATTTATTTTTCCCTAGCACTGCAATGTAACTCCGTAACTAATACTCCCTTTGATGTTCGGTTTGGTGTAATGCTCCATTCGGCGTAGATGTACAGATGTGAGACTTTCTGACAGAGGAGACAACTGGTTAAACAACTGTTTGTTTCCCAGCCTTATCATCGCCAAGTCACATTGTAGGGAACCTCATGTTATGTTTTCTTTCTGCTATGAGGAAGTGTCATGGAGTTGTAGTCATTTGTTTTTAAAAGGCATGATCTGAAAGTCTTTCAGCTGGTTGGAACTATTATCTGTTGGATTGAACAATGGCAAACTGCTTAAAAATGTAAACCACTTTTCAAGGTGGAAATAGAAGAATAAGTGATTCATTCTCTTCACAAAGGACGAGGGTGTTGTACAGAGACAGATTTCTAGATACTGATCAAAAGCTATTAATATCTTGGAAAGCATTAACAAACGTGGTATTCTGAACAGTGGCTGTCAAAGATGGGCACATCCAAAGAAGTATGAAATATGGTTGCTTTAAAACTTGGGTGAAACGGCTTTCACTTTTAGATCTTCTTAGAATCCCTACAGTGTGGAAGTAGGCCATTCAGCCCGTCGAGTCCACACTGACCATCTTAAGAGCATCCTCCCAGACGCAGCCCCTTACCCTATCCCTGTCACCCTGCATTTCTCATGGCTAACCCACCCAGCTTGTACATCCCTGGACACTGTGGACAGTTTAGCATAGCCAATCCACCCTAACCTGCATATGTTTGGACTGTGGGAGCAAACCCACGCAGACAGAGAGAGAATGTGCAAAACTCCACACAGACAGTTGCTTGAGGCCGGGATTGAACGGATTGGGGGGTGTGGGCTGTGCCTGGTGTTGTGAGGCTGCAGTGCTAGCCGCAGAACCAACCGGCTGTCCCTTCTTAGGGGCCTTTGAGCTCCCCTCCCCCTGCCACCTTATCTCACCGCCCCCTTTCCCTAGCCCCACAAGAGTAAAGACTCTTCAGTGGACTACCAGTTTTCTCTCTGCTCTCACAGGCTCCCCCTCACTTTCTACTATCAAATATTGAGAATCTTGGAGCTCTCTACTGGAGTCGTGATGAGAAAGAGTTTGGGAAGCATCGTCCCGGATGGTAAAGATCACGGAGTTTGGATAACTTCAAAGTACGCTTGACCTATTCCTTTGGTGATTCTGGTGGCAGACACAGTGAGCATTTAAAGGGACAGATGGGGTGCTAACAAACTCAAGGAGAGCTGCTTTGGATGACACCATGTCTCCTCAAGTGTTATTGGAGCTGCACTCACCCAGGTCAGTGGGGGAGTGTTCCATCACACTCCTGCCGTGAAGGTGGTGGACAGGTTTTGAGGGAGTCAGGAGGTGAGTTCCTCACTGTATTCCTGCCTTTGACATTATCTTTCAGCCATGGTATGTTTGGCATTGATATGGCTGAAAATGTGTTGCTGGAAAAGCGCAGCAGGTCAGGCAGCATTCAAGGAACAGGAGAATTGACGTTTCGAAGAAGGGCTTATGCCCGAAACGCCGATTCCTTGGATGCTGCCTGACCTGCTGCACTTTTCCAGCAACACATTTTCAGCTCTGATCTCTAGCATCTGCAGTCCTCACTTTCTCCTCATTGATATGGCTGGTCTAGTTCGGCTCCAGCCTTTGGGAAATAGGTCGTGTTATTGAAGGTAAGGATATGCTGATAAATGTTTTGGCTTTTGGGGACAGTGCCCACAAATTCTGCTAATACCTTGCTGAGTGGTTTGTCGGCATGGCGCTGGTGGGGGGTGGGGGTTGTGGTTGGAGGTGTATTGCAAGCATGAGTTTTTCCCACGACCTGTCAGTTGAGACAAGTTCTGCAAAATCTCATTACATCCTCATGAAGGAATGACCAGTAAAATTTCTTTCTGTTGTTTGTATACATTTTGCATTTTCTAACCTACCCCAGCCATTGCTTATCAGCATTAGTAATTCGCCAGGGCACCTTACCCATTTGTAGGTCTGGGAGGATGCCTTTACTTCCTTCACAGCACCTCATTTTCAGTCTGTGCCTCAGCTTCATTCTGGCCACTTGGGGGCAGCATGGTGGCTCAGTGAATAGCACTGCTGCCTCAAGTGCCAGGGTCCCGGTTCGATTCCAGCCTTAGGTGACTCTGGGAGCCTCGGACAGTAGGGTTATCACTCAGCAATGCTGTCTGATTGTCCCATGACAGATTACATCTGCCTATTAACCCCCATTTAACAGCCAACCGGGGAAAATGTCAAGTAAGTTTCCCTGCAGCAATTCTGTCTCCCTGGTCTACGGGGTGGGGTGGAATGCCATCATCTTTGATCCCACCGTCATTGCTGAGGGGTTGGTCAATCCTGTCCACCAAGACATGGGCATGACTCCCATTGTCACTGTTTCTGACACTAAGTTGTACTCCATGGGAATGGACTCCTTCAATAACCTTTACTAATACCCTGGTACTGACTGCACTTTCTGGTGTATAGGTCATGCCTTTGCTCAGCGGTAGAGATTGGTTAACCCTCAATATCATTGTGGGCATACTTGCTCTGCTGTGGGGAAATGTGACCCTTCCAATATTCAAAGTTTTGTTAAACCCACCCTGCAGGGCGTTTAGGGACTTGCGGCTGCACTTGGGGCCAAAGCATGGTGTGCAATGCTCTCCACCTGAGTCCCAATCTTTCTGTGACTCCACGACTCCCACAGGTTTTCCCATAAGTTCCGATGATCAGTATGAGGTGGTCCTGCTTTGACTCACTTTAAGCACATAAGCTGTCTGGCCTCATTCTTGTTTTCCTCACCGCTCCTTCTGGCCTGTGGTGGGCCCAAAGCATTCCACCCACCGACTTCATCTACACTTCCCGTTGCCTCGGGAAGGCAGCCAACATCATCAAAGACCCCTCCCACTTTGGTTATAATCTCTTCCAACCTCTTCCATCAGGCAGAAGATACAAAAGCTTAAGTGCATGTACCAACAGATTCAAGAACATCTTCTTCCCCGCTTTTGTTATACCTTTGAATGGGCCTCTCAAATTTCAAATCTAATGTTGATCTCACTCTCTATGCACCTTTGCTGCAGCCCTAACATTGTATACCTCGCTGTTCTGTCACCCTATGTTCTATGTATCGCTTGATGAGCCTGTACTGCATGCAAAACAGAACTTTTCACTGTACCCAGGTACATGTGACAATAACAAATCAAATCAAATCAAATCAGCTGTCCCTTCTCAGTTTCCAATCACTCCCCCACCTTCTGAGAAGTTTTTGTATGTGGGACCTCAATGTTAAGTGCTGACACCCACTGGTTAAAATGAGCTGCTTTTCACTGCACAAGCCCCTGCAACACTTAGTGAGGCTGGTCCCTGAGATTACGAAATTTCTGCCAATAGATTTCCAGGCACTAACTGGGAGCACCTCTGTTGCTCACTTTTAACTAGTTGCACTTTCTTCAGCGAAGCCAGAGTCAAATTCATAAAATGTTCCTGTGAACCTCCTCAGCAGTGACAGGACCCATTGTTGGTCAGGGTCTTTTCATTGCTGTGCTCACAGTTTGAAAGAGACAAAGCAGGTATTCATCATTTGCTCATGCAATTGGGGAATTAACAAGCAAACCTGAGTTATGTGGCTCTTAACTCTGAGTCAGAGTCAGATCATCTGCCCGAAATAACTTCAATGCACACACAACAGAAACTCATTGTAATTTTTAATCAGCCTTTGAAGGACCAATTTACCTCCCCCACTTCAATCCTTTCCTCAGTTTGTGGCAATATCCTGGATGAGCCTGCAGTATTTCTTATGACCTGGTGGCTCTCCTTTGTTCAACCATCTTGGATGGCCACAACAGCAGTTACAGTGGCTCAGTGGTTAACAGTGCCACCTCAAAGTGCCAGGGGCCTGGGTTCACTTCAAGCCTAGGGCAACTGTTTGCACATTCTCCCCATGTCTGTGTGGGTTTCCTCCCACAATCCAAAGATGTGCAGGATAGGTGAATTGGCCATGCTAAATTGCCCATAGTATTCAGGAATGTGTAGGTTAGGGTGCATTAGTCAGGGGTAAATATAGTGATAATGGGGAATGGATCTGGGTGGGTTACTCTTAGAGGGTTGGTATGAACTTGTTGGACTGAAGGGCCTGTTTCCACACTACAAAGTTGCATCTTGTCTTGCGAAAGACAGCATCTCTCTCAAATAAAAGTGTAGTTAACTATACTTTAATTAATGTAATAAGGTGCCAATCAATAAAAGATTCTTCAAACAAAGAAATGGAAGATTTATTTACTGTTAGATCCAAGGAAATCATAGATTCATAGGATCCCCGCAATGTGGAAGCAGGCCATTTGGCCCATTGAGTCCACACTGACCCGCTGAAGAGTATCCCACCCAGACCCAGAAATTAAAAAAAGCTGGCATCAAGCAGACGGCCATCGTGCAGTCCCACATACAGGTACAAAGTCAGCGGGGATTAGTGTCCAACACAAAGGAAAATTTTTTATTAAAAACTTCTACAATCTTTGTTTGTCTTAACCTGAGGCCAATGTTAATTAGCTGATTTCTTGCATGCGATTATTCCTAGTGACCATTGCAGTCGGGAAAATTCTCAGTTTCACGATGGATTTTCTCTGCTGCTGTTTGTCTTCGTGGGAACTTGGGACCAACTACATCAGGAAGAGAAAGTGGCAACAGCAGCTTCCTTCCGATTATCACTCTGAAAGCACTCAGAACCTCCCGAAACATAATGGTCCTCGTGTGTCTATCTGTGACCGCTATTATATCAAAATCGAGTCATTTGCATTTCATCGTGGACAATTAGCGGTATGGTTGCCTTTGGTGACATTCACTACCACCTTTGCTCATTACAGTTTCATAGAAGCTGGATCAACTTTCTTCAGGAAATCTTAATGTTAATTGACTTCATCCTTCTGGCGAGCGACTATAGACATTTCCTGATGACTGATATTAAGCTCGAGAGCCAGCAGTCTCTTGGTTACTCATTTCTCCCCTTTGAGGATGCAGAACCATGTTGTCAAGTTCCAATTTACCAACCCAGGCACGTTGTGACTAATGCACCTGCAATTTCCTCACCTGTTGATATTGTTTGGCTCGAAGGTATGAATCAAGGAATCTGAGGGGACTCTAAAATTAGAATTCCTACAACATGGAATAGGAGGATAGAGCAGATGGGAATGCATGGCTGAGGAGCTGGTGTATGGGAGAAGGATTCACATTTTTGGATCATTGGAATCTCTTTTGGGGTAGAAGTGACCTGTACAAGAAGGATTAAAAAAAACATTATGAGGGGCATGGATAGGGTAAATAGGCAAAGTCTTTTCCCTGGGGTTGGGGAGTCCAGAACTAGAGGGCATAGGTTTAGAGGGGAAAGATATAAAAGAGACCTAAGGGGCAACTTTGGAATGAGCTGCCAGAGGAAGTGGTGGAGGCTGGTACAATTGCAACATTTAAGAGGCGTTTGGATGGGTATATGAATAGGAAGAGTTTGGAGGGATATGGGCCGGGTGCTGGTAGGTGGGACTAGATTGGGTTGGGATATCTGGTCGGCATGGATGGGTTGGACCGAAGGGTCTGTTTCCATGCTGTACATCTCTATGACTCTATGGAAACAGGCCCTTCAGCCCAGCAAGCACACACCAACCCTCCGAACAGTAACCCGCCCAGATTCATCCCCCTATTACTCTACATTTCCCCCTGACTAATGCTCCTAACCTACACTTCCCTGAATACTACGAGCAATTTAGCCTGGCCAATTCATCTAACCTCATATCTTTGCACTGTGGGAGGAAACCAGAGCAAACCCACAGATACTGAGAGAACGTGCAAACTCCACACAGACAGTTGCCCAAAGCCAGAATCAAACCTGGGTCCTGGTGCTGTGAGGCAGCAGTACTAACCACTGAGTCACCATGCCGCCCTAGCCATTCTTTCTAGCTCTGACCTTGAGGTTTGCTCCCTTGTAAGAAATCCCACCCATGTTTTGGGGGTGGCGCAGTGCCTCACAGTGCCAGGGACGCAGGTTCGATTCCAGCCTTGGGCAATGGTCTGTGTGGAGTTTGCACATTCTCCCCGTGTCTGTGTGGGTTTCCTCCGGGTGCTCCAGTTTCCTCCCACAGTCCAAAGGTGTACAGGTTAGGTGAATTGACCATGCTAAAATTGTTCATAATATTCAGGCATGTGTCGGTGAGGTGCGTTAGTCAGGGGGAAGTGTACGATAATGGAGTGGCAGAGTGGGTCTGACTGAATTGCTCTTAGGAGGGTCGGTGTGGACTTATTGGGCTGAATGGCCTGTATCCACACTGCAAGGAATCTATGATGTCCTTGGTTATGGGGTTCAGCTCAGCCAATCCCAGTCGGTTACATTCTGTCCCACACCATAGCAGGAAGCATTATTCTCGCGATGGGGTTTCTACTGGCAGGCCTGAATGCCGAGGTGAGTGACCAGGCCCCTGTTGTTTGTAGGCCCAGCCCTGCATTTTGTGGGGACTAGGCAGCTATTTGGGGTTAGCATCGGAGCTGCCATTCCTATGAAGGCTGGCTGCAAAACCCCCCCACCCCCTCCTCCAACCCAACTGGCCACGGGTTATCTGGAAGGAGTGGCTCGCGGTTCGACAGCACCTGTTGGTCATCGCTGGACTGTGCTTGGAAGCTGGGGGCCCCCCTGGAAAGGTATACTGTGCCAGTGTGGGTTCCAGGGGCACTGGGTGGAGCCCCAGTGATAGTAGCATTGCTGGTGAGAGCAGGCATGGGGTATTCACTAAAGCTGGGGACATGGTCTCCCACCTCACCCACCTCCCGCCCCTGCCAAGCCCCAGCACCACCAGCATAGGCCCTAGAAGATCAGTGGATACAATAAAGCCACTGTTGTTGCTTCTCATGATTGGCATTGGGGAGTCCCTTCCCACATGGAGTGCTGCCATCCAAATTGTCACCACGCCCTTCTTAAGGGGAACTGGGGATGGGAGACAATTCTGACCAAGTCAGCAACAGTCTCATCTCGCGAAAGGATAATTCTTATAAAAATTCCCAGTCTCCCAGTATTTTCTGCTGCAGCCTATGACTCCGGCTTCTCACGCATTCCTTTGCCCCAGCTCTGTCGTTGGGCCACATGTCCTCACAGTGTGCGGCTCCATCTCTGAGCTACCCCTCACTGCTCCTGAAAAACTTCCCATCGAGACCCACCAACTGCATGAGCCCACCGCAAGGGAACGTTCCTGAGGTGCTGAGCTTTCAGCCGCCCCTCCAGCTTCGTTATTGTCAGGTCTCACCACCACTTTCCATATGGTACCCGCCAGCAGAAGGCATTACTGAGTGGGTCGGGAAATCGACAGGGCATCTTTGCTGCTCGCTGCACATTACCATAGGATGGGAATGGCAGGTCCTTTGAGGTAGTGGGGGAGTCTCCATTGTAGCCGCCATTGTCAAACAGTGGATGCATTAGGAATGGGACTGGGTGGCTCAGTAGTTAGCACTGCTGCCTCGCAGCAGCAGGCACCCACGTTCGCTTCTAGCTCTCTGTGTGGAGTTTGCACATTCTCCTCATGTCTGTATAGGTTTCCTCTGGGTACTCTGGTTTCCTCCTACAATCCAAAGATGTGCAGGTTAGTTGAACTGGCCATGCTATGGTGTTCAGGGATGTTTAGACTCGGTGGGCTAGTCAGGGGGGCATGGGTCTGGGTGGGATGCTCTTCTGAGGGTTGGTGTGGACTTGTTAGGCCAAAGGGCCTGTTTCCGCACTGTACGGATTCTATGAATATCTAGGCCATTTGGGCTCTTCATCCTGCTTCACCACTTGATAAGATTATGACTGATCTGATAGGGCCCTTAAATCTGCACCCCAATAATCTTTTACCCAAGAATCGGTATGCCTCTGTTTTATAAAATGACCATCTAGGATCATATCAAATGGTGGAGCAGGCTCGATTGGCCTTCTCCTGATGCTAGTTCCTCGAACACTCCCCTCCACTGCTCCTTAGGGAAGGGGATTCAAATGACTCAAGACCTTCTGGGCGATAATGTTCCTCCTCAATGCAATCTAGAATAGTTTTGAACAGTGAGACCCTAAGTATGGTCTCAGGAGAAATACCCTATTAGTACCCACCCTACTAAGTCCTCAAAGATCTGACATGTTTCAATGTGATCAGTTCTTATTTTTCTCATCATTAACTCTTTTCCATCTCTAAGCTAAAAGTCACACAACACCAGGTTATAGTCCAATAGGTTTATTTGGAAGTACAAGCTTTCGGAGCGCTGCTCCTTCGTCAGGTAGCTATTCCCCACCCCGATGCTATCAGGATTCTCACTTGGTTAAAATGTCGTCACCTCTTTAGCCAGGTATAGAGTTAATCTCCTGATTTGTAAACACTTTGCCAGTGCTTTTGATCATACATTTTCACCCCGCCCTGCAATAAAGCCTCTTCTGATACTTCTATGAGTTAAAGGCACAATGCCAAAGGGGTAATGTCTGCTCTCCTTCCTGATTAGGTTTACGTACAATATACAGGAAGAGCATCATAAGGTTTGTGATTACTTCCTTGTAACAATGATTAATCTTGAAACCCCATGTCATCTGTTCAGATGATATAGTTCCATCCTGAGGCAGTATTTGGATGCCACTTTTGTTGTACACCGCATCCTCTCACCATCAGTGAACAACTTCCAACTATTCTCACCCATCTGCATAGCGAATACTTTGTTAAAAATCTTCAGAAGCTCAGATTGATTAGCAGCTCCCTTCTCATTATCAACACAGCAGGGGGTAGTGGTGGAGGGAGAGCTGGGTGGGTAGGGGGCACAGGTTTCTCTTTGGCGCACCGGGTATACAAGATGCTGCATTTTGCAGTGAGAGGGGAGCAGAGGGCGGAGATTTTTTAGGGAAGGTGATGGTCTAATGATATCATCACTAAACGTTAATCCAGAGACACAGGTAATGTTCCTGGGACCTGGGTCTGAATCCTGCCATGGTGGATAGTGGAATTTGAATTCAATAAAAATAATTAAGTGTCTAATGATGTCTGTGAGTCCATTGTCGATTGATGGAAAAACCCCTCTGGTTCACTAATGTCCTTCAGCTGCCATCCTTACCTGGCTTGGCCTACATGTGACTCCAGACCCACAGCAATGTGGTTGACTCTTAACCACCCTCTAGGCAGTTAGGGATGGCCATTAAATGCTGCCTAACCAGCGATACCTTCATTCCATGAGTGACTAATGAACGAAAAGGTGAATTGGTAGTGGAGAGGGTGCCCACCAGTGGCCAAAGAGGAAGCTACCGCAACCCAGAGAGGTTAGTCAGTAGGCAGGGTTCAAGAATGAGGGACTCGCTCACTCACCAGAGCTACCTAATGTCATTCACAAAGGTGACCCTGGTGAATATTGGAAGTGCACTATCAGCATTGAATTCCAAAGATATTGGCAATCCTGTTGAAGAGCAGTTGAGTTGGAGGTGATGTTAGTTTCTGCTTATTAGTGACGTGCGATGCAGCTTGATCCAGGCTCAGTCAAACATTGGTCCCCAACTAAGAACTTCAGAGTGGGAAAGCACCTGGTCCTGATTCTCCCAGATGAGTTTTATAAGGAGTTTATAGGGATTCTGTCAGGGCTGATGTTGGAGATGTACAATCACTCCTCGATACATGCACCTTTGAGAGAAGCTAATATTTTCTTAATTCTTAAGAAGGGGAAGGTTCCTGAAGGGGAAGGTTGTGCCTCATACAGGCCCATCTTTCTATTAAATTCAGATTTCAAGATTCTGTCCAAGATCCTGGTGCTGAGATTGGAAAAGGTGTTGCCCCATATTATTAAAGAGGGCCAGACAGGTTTTATAAGGGGCTGTAACTCCTCTAATAATATTAGAAGGTTGTTGAATGTGGTCAAAGTTTGTCAGCAATAATTGATTCAGAGGTTAGTGATTTCCTTAGATGCAGAGAAAGCATTTGACCAGGTGGAATGGCCATTTTTTTTTATGTCTTAGAACAGTTTGGGTTGGGTGGGGTCTTTGCTGGGTGGGTGGAGGTTTTATATCACCACCCTCTGGCTGCGGTCATCACCAATAGGATGAAGTCTGGGAATTTTAGGATTGGTCGGGGTAGTCGGCAAGGCTGCCCCCTCTCACCGTTGTTGTTCACATTGGTGATAGAGCTGCTGGCAGAGGCCATTCCTCAAAATATCCACATAACCACTCCGAAAGTGGGATCGAGGGCACACAAGATTACACTGTATGCGGATGATGTCCTTCTGTTTTTATCGAACCCAATGACATCCGTACCCCATTTGATACAATGTATCAATTCATTTGGAGCTATTTCAGAATATGAGATCAACTTTGCAAAATCAGAGGCTCTGCCTTTGGGGAACCTTAAGGATGTAGCAGAAGTTGAAGGTGGTCCTAAGTTCCCTTTTAAGTGGTCACGGGCAGGGTTCCAATTACTAGGCATTTTATTACCCCCAAGTTTGATCTGTTATTGTGGACTAACTTTGCTCACTTGCTCGACAATATTAGGCGAGATTTCCAGAGATGGGAGGCTCTTACAATTTCATGGCTGGGCCGAATGTCTCTCATTAAGATGAATGTTCTCCTCGTTTGCTTTATCCCATGTGTATGCTCCCTATAATGTTTCCCAGGTCAATGTTGTGGAAGCTTATGGGGTGGTTTGGTTCCTTTGTCTGACATCGTGGGTGGCCCCTCATCAAACTTACTCAATTGCAGTTGCCTCAAGGAGGGGGATGAGTTGATTCCCCAGACATCAGGAGATATCAGTTGAGTTCCCTGCTGTCCTTTGTCTGCGATTGGATAGGTAATGATCCGAACTCAATATGGCTGGATATTGAGGCCTCCCAGGCAAAATGCCCTCTTATTAACCTGTTGTTCGTGGATAAGATGAGGACAATTATGGACCACTGCCCGAACCCCATTGTCAAGGCATGGAGGGGGATGCGTCAGTGAGGGTTGTTTATCTAAGACTTCGCCACTTACACCTATAGTTGGCATGCCAGGGTTCCGACCAGGGATGATCGACTCGGGGTTCAAACTATGGGCAGCGAGAGGATTTTCTAGTTTGGGAGACTTGTTTGAGGGGGAGGTTATGATGTCTTTTGAGCAACTGAGCCACAAATATGCGTTGCCCAGCAGAGATCTTTTCTGTATTTTTCAGGTTAGGGATTTCATCCAGAAGAAGATTACGCTTCTCACTAAGCCCTATAAACCCGATACAGAGAGGTTGTTGCTACACTCTACAATCACCCTTTAGATTGCTAATAAATATATTTACAAAGAAAAACATTGGTCCCTTGAGCCATGCATTGCCTTAAAACATCCCGCTAGGAGAATGAATACATTTCAAATCTGTGGGAAAAAAGGAATGGCCTTTTGAGCTGTGTGGAAGGACCATTCGCTGCTAGCAGTCAATGTTATTACACACAAATTCCAGAGCAGTATTCTGAGATCAGACAAGGACAGGTAAAGCTGGTGACCAGTTACATTTCCTTTGTCACCTTTTATATGCACTCACCCACCTTGTCTGGTAAGCTACCGGCTGCAACAATGTAAGGTGCAGTGTGTTGTGTGGACTCACCAGCTTACACTCTGGGTTCACAAAGTTCATTGTAGAGGAGGACAGCTGCCTCTGGTCTAAGAAGAGTCTTGGTCGAGTGAGCAAACTGAAGTTTCTTGCAGATGTGCAGCTATTTCCAGGATATTCAACTGGACTGTATATGACTACAAAGACTTCTGGGATAACCTAGGCTTAGGTGAAGGGCTTTTGCCCGAAACGTCGATTTTGAAGCTCCTTGGATGCTGCCTGAACTGCTGTGCTCTTCCAGCACCACTCATCCAGAATCTGGTTTCCAGCATCTGCAGTCATTGTTTTTACCACCAAGTGGTGCTTATTTCACCCAATCAAATACTAACCCTTTTCAATCCATGTACAATTGTACTGCTCTTCCTTTTCATTGAATTGCTGTGTGATTAATTCCTAACTGTGGTCAAAAGAACTGTTAACCCAGCATTGGCCAATCTCTGTCAGTGACTCTCTAACTGCAAGAGCTGCAAGTATACTTTGCAAATCAGTTCTCTGTTTTGTGTGGCCCGTATGAATGTACCATTGATGCCAGTCCTGCCTCCGTCATTAGCCTTCCCCTACAACATTAGACATGTTGCAGACATGTTTGTGAGGGATGGACTGGACATGAGGGCACTTATTTACCATGGGGCAGCATGGTGGCTTATCGGTTAGCACTGCTGCCTCACAGCACCAGGGACCTGGGTTTGGTTCCAGTCTTGGGTGACTGTATGGAGTTTGCACATTCTCCCCATGTCTGTGTGAGCTTCCTCTCACAGTCCAAAGATATGCAAGCTTGGTGGATTGGCCATGATAAATTGCCCATCGTGTGCAGACTAGGTGGATTAGTGATAGGAAATGTGGGGTTATGCGGATAGAGTGAGTCTAGGTGGCATGCTCTTTGGAGGATTGGTGCAGAGTTGGTGGGCCAAATGGTCTCTACCTGCACCATAAGGCTTCTAAGAAGTGACCTCTGTATTAATGGAGAGGTTGCTTTTGTCACTATATCCTCCTAAACTTCTGTTGCCCTCAGTTTTGGCTTCTTCCTGGATATCACTATCAGCCTGGATAGAGCCTCTCCATACACTGATAAGAAAAGGGGAAATGGTCTTTTCAGATCTTCCTTAGTCACAGGAACAGCAGACCAGTCCTGTGCCAATTTAGACCTTTGTCATAAAGGGTCAACATTGGTTTAGAACTAATAATAATGCAACAAGAAATATATCAACAATCCAACCAGAGATCCATGATTGAACCCTGTGTCTGTAACAAAATGAGTAAATGCTTATACCAATCTGTCAGATGGAAAGTGTTCTTTTTTTGAAAGGTTTCCTTCAGTATGAGCTGGAATATGAAAGACAGTGAGGCATTTGCCTGCTGTGTGAAGTTGCACGTGGACATCTGGAAGACAGATGGATGGTATAACAAAAGCTGTCCTATATAGATTATTCCACCATACTTGCCTTGAATGGCTGTTGGCGAGGACAATGCCTTGTGTATCCCAACATTGATGGGGTAGGGATGAGAGTCTGGCATATCTGGGGTTTCGAGCCTGCACTGTACAGTTGGGGGAACGATTGGTGAAGAGCTGCCGTCAATGATAATGCTAAGGTTGGAGGTCTGGTGACACTTGCATCATTTCTGTTGGGTTCAGATGCTCACCAAGGTTCAGATGTGTCCACATGACGTTAGGTTTAACCTGCACCTCTTAGTTGCCTGCTGGGTGGCTTGAAGTGAGGAATGACGGGGTGGTGAGTGTAGTCTCTTTGCAGTAGTGATGGTTACACAACAATATTGCCTGATTAGGATGCTGAGGCCTGGAGGCCTCACTTTGTGACAGAATACAATCCAGCTACCTGAAAGGTACGTAGGTCAGTGTGGGATATAGGTAAATTAATGTTACTTCTGCAATTCTGTAATTCCATTTTGCAAAGTAAAATGAACTCACACCAGTGTGTAATTGTTTTAGCCAAGAGCTGAGTCAACAAGAATGGAAACGATGTGGAGGAAATATATAATTGTTTTTGTATTAGCTAAAATTGTATGTCAGAATGAAATGTGACTGCAAAACAATGGTAGACATTACGGGCAAGTAGATAAGATGTTGTGAGGGGATGAAGTTAAGCTAGATACGCCTGTACCAACAGTAGGTATAAACATCTGTTTCCCACTTTTACAGAGACAGAGGAACAAACCCTAATTAAAAGGGTCATAGGGATCAGAACAGCCTCGGGAAAGGCACAGATGGAGGGGGTAGATAATGATGAAGAAAGAATATGCCTAACAATGACCTATACCGGGATGAGGTCAAACAGCCTTGTGAGGCCAGAAATAAGCATTTTGTCACAGACAAGGCCGGATAAGGCAAGAGATAAACAGGAGTAATGGGTGCCGGTCTTAGGGATGTGGAAGATGTAAGCAGGGGAGGAGCAATGTAAAACAAAAGAAATCAAATCATATAAATGTTGTGTATGAATTGAATTTGGTGTGTGTGTCCTCTGCCTTATAGACACTGGACATCACACCCACTTGCAAGTGTAAAATAAATGACACTACTGATTCAGCTTTTGTCTCGGACTGAAATTATTGAAGTGAGTGGGCTTTGTTTCTCACAGTCAGTTATTACTAGAAGATATTCAATTTTAGCTCATCAGCTGGAGCTGGCCTTTGGACCATTTTAATAAGTCAGCTAAAACAAGGACCAACTAAAACTAAAAATGTCTGCCACAATTTACATCAATCTGTGTTCCACAATGCCCTCCATTGGGATAGAGGCATTAAGTTCTACGAAAACTCCTCTAGGAAACTGCTCTCCTCTTTGATTAGTATTTTTGTATGTTTGGTATTGTGCATTTGCGTGTCAGTTGAGGAATCCAGGTTTAATGTTTTATACCTGAGTGGGTTTTAGCTCAATAAAACTAACCCTTTACCTGCTTAGAGCAAGGCAAACCTGTCTAGCTAGTTCTTTCTGATTCACACTTCAACAGGTGAGTACATGTTAAATTGGAAAAAACATCCTTTCCAAAATTTCAAAACTCTGCTGCAATCAAATGAGGGATGGGAGACAAGGGTACATTTTACCCCTTAAATAAATGCAAAATACTGCAGATGCTGGAACTCTGAAATGAAAAACAGAGATTGCTGGAGAGCGATGAGCAATGGGTAGTTTTGGCACTGGGAGCCAAGCTGACAGTGTTTTCAACTCTGGCTCAGGGTCCCATCCCAGGTGAATGAACATTTTGATTCCCCGCTCTGTAATGGAAGATGCCAAAAGGATTCATGCCATTTGTATCTTTGATGGTGTTACAGTGCGATACTCATACACAGAGACTGAAATTTAGAATTCGGAGTCAGAATTAAAGTCAAAAATCCTTCATATAGCAGCTCTCGAAAGTGAATCAGCAGAAAAAAAGAAAAAATATTTGAATGACGCAAATGGACTTGTTCGCTAACCTGCAAGCATTAATTGGTAACCTTTTATGTCCAACACCGACCATAACTTTCTAATTAGGGTGACTGATATCATTAATTTTAAGCGATTGTATGATGAACTTTCAATAAAGCACTGGCAGGAAACGGAATTCAAAATATTTAAAGAAAACTTATGCATTTAAAGTGGATGTTGTCCCCGTTTTAATGAAGCTCTTCAGGCCTTTGATAACTACTGACTACAGAAGACCACATGCAAACCAATGGGGAGAATTCCCTATCCGTGGAGATCCCAGGCAGGTAGTTAGTCACCCCAATTGTGCACCGCCTGGATCCAGAGCTAGGCTTAGGAGCAGTCGGCCAAAAAATCCTCAATGTGAAGGTTTGGGCTACTTAATTCTGCCAGAATGAAGGGTGCTGAACATTGTACAAACATCAGTGAGCATCCACACTTCTGATCTTATGGTGGGAGGTCATTGATGAATTAGCAGAAAATGTTTGGGCCAGGGATATTACTGTGAGGAATTCTTGCAGTGCTGTCCTGGATCTGAGGTACCTGACCTCCAACGACCACGACCATTTTCCTTGGTGCTAGGTGTGACTCTAACCCATGGAGAATTCTCTCCCTGATTCCCATCGACTTCAATTTTGCTTCGAGTCCTTGATACCACACTCGGTCAAAAGCTTCCTTAATGTCAAGGGCAGTCACTCTCACCTCTCCTCTGGAATTAAACTCTGTTGTGCATGTTTGAACCAAGGCTGGAACGAGGTCAGGAGTTGCATGGCCTTGGCGGAACCCAAACTGGGCGTCACTGAGCAGGTGCTGCTTGATAGCACCATTGATGACACCTTCCATCACTTTACTGATGATCGAGAGTAGACTGATGGATTAGTGATTGGCCAGGGTTGAATTTCACTTGCTATTTCTTGACAGAAAACACTAGGATAACTTCCTACAATGTTGGGAAAACGCCAGTTTTATATCTGCATTTTAACATCTTGGCTAGGAGCATGGCTAGAGTTGGAACACAGATCTTCAGGATAATATCAGGGTGCATCACCGTTACAGTGCCCAGGGAACTCGGCAGTTTCTTGCTGAAGCCAATCACGTTGGTTGACAACTGGAGACTTCTGGAGAAGATTGAAGCACGCTGTCTTCCTCATTGGGGCAAGAGCAAGGGGTGTGGGACTGAAATGCAACTAGAAATGGAAGACCAGTTCTTTCCAGTGGGGGCTACAGTCTCCCACATATTGATGGCGCGTGCAATCACTGAGGCCACATGACTTGCAGACAGCCTACACTCAGCATACATCCTGCATTTATTCATCCCCAGATCCCTAAAAGAACAGGGCTGAAGCCCCTTTGGGAAGGTATATGGGTGCTAATGGCCTAGTGGTGTTATCACTGGTCTGTCAATCCAGAGACTGAGGTATTGTGCTAGGTACCTGGGTTTGAATCCTGCCTCAGCTAATGGATAAATTTGAATTCAATAAAAATCTGGAATTAAGTGTCTAATGGTGCCTGCGAATCTATTGTTGGGAAAAGCCCATCTGATTCACTAATGTATTTTAGGGAAGGAAACTGCCATCCTTACCTGGTCTGGCCTACATTGACTACAAACCCATAGCAATGTGGTTGAGTCCTAACTGCCCTCTGCACAAGGTGATAAACCAGACAGTATCTTTGTGGTGTCCTTCTGCTTTGTAGAGCTGCTTTGTTTTTTTTTGTATTTGCTGAGACACTGGGGGTCTTAGTGAGAATGCCAATAAATAGCTGCAGAGTCTTCCACTAAACCAAATATTTTCAAAACTTCTACTAAGCTTAGACAGACAGTTACTTCACCACAAGCAATGTTATGTATCCAGGAAAACAAAGACACTGCATATCAAAAGAAAGTTGTGCATTTATTTTGTGACTTTCTCACCCTTAAAATGTTCTCTTAGTGAAACATGATACTTTTGACATGTTTAGAATTCTTGTAATAATTATATAGGAAGACAAATGGGATTTTGGGTAACTAACTGAAAGGATTAAATATCAAAAGGTCAAACATAGGAGCAGGAGAAGTCCATTTGGCCCCTCGAGCCTGCTACACCATTCATTATGATCATGGCTGTTCACCAAGCTCACTACCCTATTCCTGCACTCCCACATATTCTTTGATCTCTTTAGCTACAAGAGCTTTATCTACCTTCTTGAAAACACCATAATGTTTTGGCCCCAACCACATTTTACAGTCATGAATTCTACAAGGTTTCCATTGTCTGGGTGAGGAAATTTCTCCTCATCTCAGTCTTAAAAGATTTTTTCCTTCTCCTTAAACTCAGGCCCATTTGTGACACAGCACTCAATGTGGAACTGTATTTGATAATTAGTTGGCTGATTCCCTGTCTAGAGAAATAGAAGAAATAAATGGATAGGGAAGTTAAATGCTGTCAATGCTGAAGATGTGCAATAAAAGCAGAAATTGCTGGAGAAACTCTGGCAGCATCTGTGGACAGAGAGGGAAACATTGAGTCCAATATGACTGTTTGGTCACATTAATTTATCTGCTTCCCTAAGAAGCTATAACCTGTCTCCCTCCAAATCTACTGCACAATTCTGAAGAAGGGTGTTTTGAAACTTGAAAGACTTTGGAAAAGATTTACAAGGATGTTTCCAGGGTTGGAGAATTTGAGCTCTGGGAGAGGTTGAATGGGCTGGGGCTGTTTTTCCTGGAGCGTATGGGGCTGAGGGGCAACCTTATAAAGGTTTATAAAATCATGAGAGGCATTGGATAGGGTGAATAGACAAGGTTTTTTTTCCTAGTGTGGGGAAGTCCAGAACTAGAGGTTTAGAGTGAGAGGGGAAAGATATAAAAGGGACCTAAAGGGCAATGTTTTCACACAGAGGGTGGTGTGTGTATAGAATGAGCTGCCAGAGGAAATGGGGAAGTTGGTACAATTGCAACAATTTAAAGGCATTTGGATGGGTATGTGAATAGGAAGGGTTTAGAGGGATATGAGCCAAGTGCTGGCAAATGGGACTAGATTAATTTAGGATATCTGGTCGGCATGGATGACATGGACCGAAGAGTCATTTTCTGTGCATCTCTATGACTCCATGACTATTGTGTATTAGATTAGATTACTTACAGTGTGGAAACAGGCCCTTCGGCCCAACAAGTCCACACCGACCCGCCGAAATGCAACCCACCCATACCCATACATTTACCCCTTACGTAACACTACGGGCAATTTAGCATGGCCAATTCACCTGACCTGCACATCTTTGGACTGTGGGACGAAACCTGAGCACCCGGAGGAAACCCATGCAGACACGGGGAGAACGTGCAAACTCCACACAGTCAGTCGCCTGAGGTGGGAATTGAACCCGGGTCTCTGGCGCTGTGAGGCAGCAGTGCTAAGCACTGTGCCACCGTGCCGCCGTGCCGCCCACAGTATTGTACTCAAAACTTTAACTCTGTTCCTCTCTCCACAGAAACTGCCAGACCCACTGAGTTTCTCTGGGCTTTTGAGAAAGAAGTGTATATGTTGCTTCACGTTTCCTCATATTACAATCATAAGGTTCTTCATTGACACTTTGAGGTGACATGCAGTTGCAACCATCTGTAAATGAAGCTTTACTCTGCAGTGCTGGCATTTGTTTAAGTCGATCTGTGGGAGAGTGTGGCATATTTACAAGTAGTTGTTGCAATATGTTATGAAATGCCTGTTAGTTGTCATCAATAAAAATGCATGATAGTACATGCACATCAATTGGCACATGCTCTGAAACCTTCTTCTGAGATTATGCAACTCAAAACACACTGGAGTAAAAATGTTGTCAGTGACATATTCAGTTGTCATCTGACTCAGTTACCTTATTTTAGTTGGTCTTACTCAACCCTTTCTATTTTAGTGCTTGGTGTGACACTGCCTTTGGAAAACCAGTTTTAATGAGTGCAGAGACGTAATAACATTTTTTAACAGAAATGTCTTTATTTATGTGTTGACTGAGTTGGGCAGGATTTTTCAGCATTTAGTTTTTGAATAGATGTCCCCAAAGCTTCTCCATGTTTTGTGCCTTATTCATACTTAGCCAAGTTCAATACAGATTTCTTAGGCATGCTATTCCCTGTGTTTGTGAGAATATATACCATACAGACAGCCAACCTGGAATGTCAACATAGGGCTTAATGAACGGGCATATGGGTCTCTGAGGAAGAATGTGATTTAACTGTGATCTCCCGAGTGAGAGAGATATTTGCCATGCCTCAGTAGGACAGTATGGTGGAAATCAATTCCTGCTATTCTAACAATTAGGACAAAAGTTAAAGATTTTATCAAAGTACGCAAAAGTCCCCAATTTATGTTTCCTTTTAGACTAAGCTTAACAGAACACACCTTTTCATACTTAACAAGAATTAGTATATCAATAGATTTTAACTATAGGTAAGCATCCATAAACTGTCGACGTATAACTCTGTTCACTAAATCCTAACTCCCTAACAGAGTTTCATAAGGGAGTTATAAATTTAACGAGTAGACATAAACATTGGTGTTAGGGATGGGGAGAAAACACTTAGAAAGCAGTTTAATGAGCCCTATCCGTAGGGTTGATTGAGATGATCTTTTTATGTGCCAGAACCTGCTGTCCTTCAATTAATGCATTCCTTTCACTTCTTCGCAAAACACATGGGCACCTGATACATTATTAACTGCAAATGTCTCTTAGTTACGGGGCAAAAGGCAATTATCTAGGCTTGAAGTGTTTTTGTAACTTCAAAGAAAGACATACCTCCCTTTCTGGATGTCCAAAGGATTCTGCCAGTATCGTCAGTCCCACAAGCTGCTCAGGAATGAATTGTCAGGCTGAGGACCCTTGTCATCCACAACTGGTCACAACTCCACAATCCAATTGGGTGCCAGTAGGTAGAGTGACAAATTGGTAGGGGATAGGGTGGTGTTGAGGGGCTGAATGGAGGGGAATTATCTCCAGCAGCTGTGAAGCCTGGGGGGGGAGGTGTCATTTGCTATGCAGGGACAAGGAGGGACAGGCATGTCTGCTGATGGAGGAAGAAGAGGGGGATGGAGGAAACCTGGTCCCAGGGGCCTTGAGGGGTCAGAATCATGAAGGGTGTAGGAGTCAGGTGGAGTCGTAATTGGATGAAGTCAGTTTCTCAAGTGTCAGACTGCATTTAATAGTCTACATTTTCCCGTACACCTATTTACTTAATTTCACCAATATTCTCTAATTCTCTCACCTAAATGGATACTTTCGGAAGGTTCCAGGTGTAGGGGAATTACCCAATGGGATCTTTAATTTCCCATGCATATCTTATGGAGTCTGCTAAGATGGAGATTCCAGGATCCCGTAGAAACACAGAAAACAGGAGTATGCTCTTTCAGCCTGCACCACCTTCTACTCATGAGTCACGGGGTAATAAGCAGATTTTATATAGGATCTCTACTTTGGAAACAGCCCCCTTGGCCCAGCAAGTCCACACCAACTCTCTGAAGAGTATCCCACCCAAACCCATGCCCCATTACTCTACACTTATCTCTGACTAACGCACCTAACCTACACACCCCTGAATATTGTGGACAATTTAGCATGGCCAATTCACCAAATGTGCACATCTTTGGAATGTGGGAGGTAACCAGAGCACCCCAGAGGGAACCCACGCAGGCACAGGGAGAGCATCCACACAGTCAGTTGCCTGAGGCTGGAATCGAACCCAGGTCCCTAGCGCTATGAGGCAGCAATGGTTACCACTGAGCTAACGTGCCACCCAAATATTGTTGATATTGTTTTTTCTGGAGGTGAACTCCATAAACAGAACAATGTTGCTGGAGATGTGGAGAATTAAAATGCTCACTGTGACCTTATCCCTCAACGTCAATAACTATATCTGAAAATGTTAATATCTATACAGTGTTACTGAGGGAGGTACACTCTGCAGTGCGCTGGTACAGAAACAGCATTGTGAGAAAGGGGTAATATGGTGTAGGAGAGACTGAGGGCTAGATGGAAGAGAAAAGAATAAAAAGCAGAGTTTAACAGTGTCTCTATTGGAGGATCAGGGGATTACTGCTCGAGGCTTCTGTATTTCCACCTTTAAACTACATACGTACAAATTCCATGCTGTCAATTTCACTGTTGCAATGACAATTCAGCAGTTTCTCAAAGAAATTGCAAAAGTGCACTCATGAGTCACACCGTTGTAGGTGCCGAATCAGTCTCAAGAATGGAAGGTGACGAAATTACAGGATCCATCTCCTACATGTCTGATTCACAGCAAGTAATCTGCTCATATCTAGCTTCCACATTCCTGGAGCAGTGCTCCCTCGCTTCAGACACATAGCTATTGTCACAAAGGTCAGGTTTTTGCCATGGGCACAGTGGGATTTAAATCAATTTCCAGGCTGCATTACTTTACAGATCAAAAGTTATGGTTCATGCCCTGAAACATGAAGAAACTAGCTTCTTGAGCTTGGACCGTCTGACAACCTGCCAGTGATGATTCCAGTGTAGTTGGGAATTACTCATGGGGAGTTAGTCAGAACCAGGGGTAATATAATGGGAAGGCGGCACACCAATCAAATATACAAAGGAAGGCGCAGCATCCCAAAAATACCTAGGGAACACAGCGTCTATTGAGAGGGAGATACTCAAGGAAATCATATCAGGGAAGTGGGTTTTGGAGAAATTGATAGGGATTAAGGCTGTTAACTCTCCAGAGCCCAATAATTTACATCATGGAGTACTTAAGGATAATCATAATCATGGTTGATCATCCAGGTCAGTCCCTTGTGCTTACTTTCACCTCATACCCTTTGATCCCTCTAGCCCCAGAACTATATCTACCTCTTCTTGAAATCATTTATAGTTTGGCCTGAACTGCTTTCTGTGACAGAGAATTCCACAGGCTCAGCACTTTGCGTGAATACATTTCTCCTTAACTCAGTCCCAAATGATCTATCCCACTTCTTTAGACTGTGACCCCTGGTCCTGGACTCCCCAGTCACTGAGAACATCCTTCCTGTGTTTACCCTGTCTGGTCCTGTTAGAATTTTGTAGGTCTCTATGAGGTCCTCTTCTGAACTCCAGCACACACAGCCCTAACCAATCCAATCTCCCTTTGTATATCAGGAATCAGTCTGGTAAACCTTCAGTGCACTCCCTTCATAGCCAGAACATCCTTTCCCAGATAGGTTGGCCAAAATACTAAAGGGATAGTCTCACCAAGGTCCTGTACATTTGCAGCAAGACTTTCCAAATCTTCTCACTATGGAAACCAACATACCATTTGCCTTCTTCACTGTCTGCTGCGCGTACATGTTTACCAGCTTGTGCATAGAACACCAATTCTCAATGTACCTCTCCCTTTCCCAATCCATTGCCATTCAGGAAATAACATGCCTTCCAGTTATATTCACCAAAGTGGATAGCCTCGTATTTATCCACGTTGCACTTTATCTGCCATGTATTTTCCCACTCGCTTGGCTAAACCACACTGAAGCATCTCTACATCCTACTCACAGCTCACCCTCCCGCCTAGCTATAAGTCATCCGAAAATGTTGAGACATGCTATTTAGTTCCCTTATCTAACACATATTCCATCATTAACTTATATTGGGAATTGTTAGAATACCCCACTCGTCATTGGAAAAAGTTTATTCGAACATTTTGTCTCCGAACCAGTTCTTTATCTCCAATCCCACATGATTTAATTTTACATGCTAATTGCATTTTTTTCCCCTTTCTTCATTCACAGGATGAGGGTGTGTGGCTGGATTTGATTTCAGGTCCCCGGAAGGCTGCTTGAGTCTCTGGATGAGCACGCTAGCGATAACACCATTAGGCCATCACCCTCCTGACTTATATGGGGTTTTAGTGAAAGCGTTCTGAAAGTCCAAGTAAATCACAAGTACTGGCTGCCCCACTCTCAACTCTACTGTTTACAACATCGAAGAATTGCAGTAGATTTTCCCAACATGACTTCCCTTTCATAAATCCATTCTAAGGGGTTACCCTCCAATCCAACTGAACTGTTCCAGAGTCTACAGAATATGACCCCAAATGCATCCATTATTTCTAGGGCCACTTCCTTAAGTACTACAGGATATAGATATTGGGCTCTGGAGAGTTAACTGTCTTAAACCCCATCAATTTCTCCAACACCACTTCCCTGATACGATTTCCTTGAGTACCTCCTTTTCAATAGACACTGTGTTCCCCAGGTATTTTTGGGATGCTTTTTGTGTCTTCCTTTGGATATTTGTTTGGGGTGCCTCCTCCCCATTATAACTACCCCAGTCTGACTAACTTCCCACATGTAATTCCCAACTACACTGGAATAATCACCGGCAGGACATCAGAAGGTCTAGGCTCAGGAAGCTAGATTCTTCATGTTTCAGGGCACGAAGCATAATTTGTGATCTGTAAAGTAATGCAGCCTGGAAATTGATTTAAATCCCACTGTGCCCATGGCAAAAACCTGACCTTTGTGACAATAGCTATGTGTCTGAAGCGAGGGAGCACTGCTCCAGGAATGTGGAAGCTGGATATGAGTAGATTACTTGCTGTGAATCAGACATGTAGGAGATGGATCCTGTAATTTCGTCACCTTCCATTCTTGAGACTGATTCGGCACCTACAACGGTGTGACTCATGAGTGCACTTTTGCAATTTCTTCGAGAAACTGCTGAATTGTCATTGCAACAGTGAAATTGACAGCATGGAATTTGCACATATGGGGTTTAAAGGTGGAAATACAGAAGCCTCGAGCAGTAATTCCCCTGATCCTCCAATAGAGACACTGTTAAACTCTGCTTTTTATTCTTTTCTCTTCCATCTAGCACTCAGTTTCTCCTACACCATATTACCCCTTTCTCACAATGCTGTTTCTGTACCAGCGCACTGCAGAGTGTACCTCCCTCTGTAACACTGTATAGATATTAACATTTTCAGATATAGTTATTGACGTTGAGGGATAAGGTCACAGTGAGCATTTTAATTCTCCACATCTCCAGCAACATTGTTCTATTTATGGAGTTCACCTCCAGAAAAAACAATGCAAATATAATTGGGCTCAAGATTAATTTGGGTTGCTGGGTTGAATGTGTAGTATGTTATATACTCAGTAAGGCCAATTTGACATTGGATTCCTTGCACTACTCAAGTTGCCAGTGTTAACCCTCGCACTGAAGTCAAGAGCTGTCTCATAGGCTACAGCCTATTTATCTATCATTCTTAGGGCTAAAGGGATCAAAGGGTATGGGGAGAAAGCAGGAATAGGGGACTTCTTTGGACAATCAGCCAAGGAATCATTCAGCACGGAAATGGACTCTGGATTAGTGGTGCTGGAAGAGCACAGCAGTTCAGGCAGCATCCAAGGTGCTTCGAAATCGACGTTTCGGGGAAAAGCCCTTCATCAGGAATAAAGGCAGTGAGCCTGGAGCGTGGAGAGATAAGATAGAGGAGGGTGGGGGTGGGGAGAAAGTAGCATAGAGTACAATGGGTGAGTGGGGGAGGGGATGAAGGTGATAGGTCAGGGAGGAGAGGGTGGAGTGGATAGGTGGAAAAGGAGATAGGCAGGTAGGACAAGTCCGGACAAGTCATGGGGACAGTGCTGAGCTGGAAGTTTAGAACTAGGGTGAAGTGGGGGAAGGGGAATGCTGCCTGAACTGATGTGCTCTTCCAGCACCACTAATCCAGAATCTGGTTTCCAGCATCTGCAGTCATTGTTTTTACCACGGAAATGGACTCTTCAGTCCAACCAGTCCATGCTAACCATCATCCCAAACTAAACTTGCCCCATTTGCCTGCACTTGGTCCATATCTCTCCAAACATTTCTTATTCATGTACTTATCCAGCTGTCTTTTAAACGTTGCAACTGGACCCGCATCCACCACTTCCTTTTGAAGTCCAATCCACATGCGAACCAATCTCTGTGTAAAAAAAATTGCCCCTCATGTTTCTCCTCTCACCTTAAAAATATGCAATGAACATATTAAATGACGGAGCAGATTTGAAGGCTGAATGGCCACCACTTGCTCCTATATTCTATGTTTCTAAGCTTCATTCTTCAGTACGAGCAGCAGGTTAGATAAAGGTTATAATCTTAGTGAGCGTCACCAATGTGGTCAGCCATTTTGATGCCGAACTGCTCATAACCTGATCGATCTTGAACGGAAACACACATATGATTAGTTACTCTGACTCATTACTCTGGTCTCCTCATTGGGTCCACACCATCATTATATATACGAGGCAATCAGACTGTTACAGGTCTGAATATTCGGCATAATCCAAGAGATATAGAGTGCCCTTTTGCCAGCAATTTCCTTGGATTGCTCATAACATTGCCAAAATCCTGTTTGGACATTTAAACAGGGTTACAAGGGACAAAATGTTGGATGTGGGGTTGGATCCAGCTCACATTGATGTATCAAACCAGCCAGAGCAGTTGACTCCTGTGTCTGGGGTGTAGAGTCAGGATCACTTGTGGGGTTCTGAGGAAACTTTGATATCCAATTCTGTGGCAAGAAACTACTTTGAGCTGCCTCAAGTTAATCAGCCTGTCTGAAGGAAAAGACAGTATTCCAGTTCGAAGACAGTGTTCCATCATTTAGGAAAGCAACAATGATTTCTCCTGGTTCAACCTTGTGCTGTTAGAAAATTAGGGACGATGTAACGTGGGTGTTGAATACTCTCTGGGAACATTGTTTCAGTTGCCAAAAAGAAATTGTTTTCACTATTGGCAAGGTGGATAACCAGAAGACCCTGATTTAAGATGATTTGAAATCATCCAGGGAGCACATAGAGTCATACAGTATTGAAAAAGACCCTTTGGTCCAACGAATCCACGCTGACCATAATTCCAAACTAAATCAGTCCCACCTGTCTGTTCCTGACCCATATCCCTCCTGATCTTCCCTATCTGAAACCTAGAAGCAGATTCAATTGTAACTGCAAATATAAATTTTAGTGTGTGGACAGCAATATAAGCAATGGGAGCAGGAGTAGACCATTCAGCCCCTTGAGCCTGCTACATTTGTTAAGATCATGGTTGAGTAGCTTGCGTTTCGAATTCCACATTTCCATCCATCCCCAATAACCTTTGCTTCCCTTACCTCACAAGTATCAGTCTACTTCTGCATTAAAAACATTCAGTGACCCCCACCTCCACCTCCCCCCCCACCCCCACCCCCCATTTCTGAGATGCAGAGTTGCAAAGTTGCACAACCGCTCAAGGGAAAAAAAGAATTCTCCTCATTTCTGTCCTAAAAGTGTAGCCTCTAATTTTAAAACCGTGCTCCCTAGTTCTGGATCTGAATGTGCCAATAAACAAAGATGCAATAACAAAACAATTTCACTCCTCAGTCCTTGAGTGTTTAGCTTGCCCCCTCTGTAGTTTCCTTGACTGATATATTTTCCTTCCATCTCACTTGTTTATTGCTGCCTTGCTTGGTGTTCCCTTGCTACCTGCTACCTTGTCTCTCCATACATGAGGAGCATCAGACTAAAAACTCTCTCTTTGGCATGGCGCTCTGTCTAACACTTGGTGAAGGATTGCTGTGAATGAACCCTGAGAGGTAGGAAAACCTGGACACATGTTGCTAGTCCAGGCAAGTCCATTATGTCCCATGAGCCTTTTCTTTCATTCACAGAGGCCATGGTAAATGACATAACTCCATAGACAATAGACAAGAGGTGCAGGAGTAGGCCATTCTGCCCTTCGAGCCTGCACCACCATTCAATATGATCATGACTGATCATCCTTAATCAGTATCCTGTTCCTGCCTTATCTCCATAACCCTTGATTCCACTGTCCTTGAGAGCTCTATCCAACTCTTTCTTAAATGAATCCAGAGACTGGGCCTCCACTGCCCTCTGGGGCAGAGCATTCCACACAGCCACCACTCTCTGGGTGAAGATGTTTCTCCTCATCTCTGTCCTAAATGGTCTACCCCATATTTTTAAGCTGTGTCCTCTGGTTCCTAGGGAGTGAACCACAAATTAATTGAGCTCCGTGCCACATAATCTTCTTTTACTCTGATTAAATATAGATGAATTATAAAGTCTGGGGAGGAAATGCAGCAATGCTGCTGCCAATTATGAATCAGAGTCAAAACTCACACGACGCCGGGTTATAGACCAACAGGTTTATCTAAAACCGCAAGCTTTCAGATTTTTCCCATTTCCTCAGGCAGCTAGGGTTAATGCAGGGAATCACACCCAGAAGGGCAGAGGACAGGTATTCAAAGCAGCTTCTCTCGGTTGAAAAACTCAGCAGGTCTGGCAGCATCTGTGAAGACAAAGCAAAGTCTTCAGACTCAATTACAATGTTAACTCTGCTTTGTCTCTCCACGGCTGCTGTCAGATCTGCTGAGTTTCTCCAGCAGTTTCTGTTTGTGTTTCGGTAGTCATCCCTCTGGTGGACACCTCGCCTCATTGAATGATCACACAGGTACAGCAGAGAAGCAAGGGCAAATACAACGAAAAGATTTCCCAGTTACCTTCTTGCCTGACACTCTCCACTCACTATGTGTGGTAATCCAAGGAATGGAATACCACACAGCACGCTTTCTGAAATCTCACCTGTCTCGCTGCATTATCATATATGCCAAAGGGTTTGTGGTGGGTAAATTCAGCTCATTGTTACCACAGAGCTAAAGCCCTAGGTTAATTAAGGCCTATAACTTGATGCACTTAAATTAATAACTGATAGCAACTCCAAAGAATCCTAAGCAGTGATTCACTGGGACTGGAGATTATTGAATCTCTAAATAAAGGAAGGAAATTTACACATGCCAAACCTGCCTTGATTTCACAAGCACCATTTGAGGTGCTCCTCAGTATCCCGATGAATGAGGACCCAGTGGCTTTTACACATCTGGGATTTGCCAGAATTGTTCCTTGCTACCCACATTATTTGCCACAATTTAGTGGCTGTTTCGTAATGTGTGAGTAATTTGAGTGACTCTGACTGGACAGCCGATGGCTTGAGGTTAATACTGTTCAAATGCTGCCTATTAAAGGGTGGTTCATTTTTGTTTTAACAGAACCATTGACCAAATTGCTCCCGTCTAAACATCATTATAAGAGAGAAGAGAGTTTCGTTCCGAGCCATTGGGCATCACCTTGGGCGGGGATCGTGAATGGTGCCAGGGATGAACCTAACTCTCCAGACCAGCCGTCGATCGAGGGGTTCCCAATGGGCAGGCAGGCGTGAGGATCATCACTTGCCTTTCCTTCCTTTTTCATCTTTTTTTTATTACTTAATAGATGTGCATATTTAAGCAAATTGCTGTTGCCGAGTCTTCTCTTAGCTACATTTATCCAAATCCAAAATGAACCGTTTGGATCCACCTAGTAATCCAAGACATTTTTGGGGATGAGGATGGGATCAGGAAAATGTGTAAGAAAAGGGAAAAGCAACCTGATACTCCGGAGACCTTTGGAATTCCAGCATGGAATCTGGCAGACTCTGGATTTGGGTCTGTAGCTAATATGTTAGCACAATTAGGACCCCCTAAAGGATGGGGGACAATTGTAACCAGAAAAGGATAGAACTGGAGACCAGATTTATGTGTTGTGCAAAGGCTCTGAATCTTGTAGAAGTGTTAATTCTTTGTGGTTGGGTTTGAATGCACTTTTATTTGGTGGTTGCTATTTATCAGCTTGTACCATTTGCGTTTTTTGTTCCCTGGATTTTGTGATCTGGGGAACAGTTTGCACTTTGGGAACATATGGTGACTTGAAATTCATTCCTAATTCGGGGCTTATGCCCAAAACGTTGATTCTCCTGCTTCTCGGATGCTGCCTGACCTGCTGTGCTTTTCCAGCACCACATTCTCAACTCTGATCTCCAGTATCCACAGTCCTCACTTCCTCCTGACTTGAAAATGTGTTGTGGTGCCTGTGTCATTGTGGGACATGTATGGTTAGTGTAATGCCCTTTTAAGCAACCATCAATGATGGTGTAAGGCAAAAAATCTGTGAAACATTCATTCAAAAGTTTAGTTTGTAAAACTTGGTAAAAGTTTACCTTTTGGAATTGGCTTTGTGTTGTATCTGGACATTGGTAAGTTTTAATTCCGGAGATCACCAAGTTTCGAATTTCATTTTCTGGCCAGAGTAAACTTCTAAATACTATTTTAACACAGGGGTGAATCTTTAATTCTGGATGTTAAGATTGACTCATTATTGATATCCAAGTGATAGGGACATTGGAATGTTGAAAGTACAACTCCCAGTGTGCGAGGAGGTTACGAAAGGCAAATTTAACAAAGGGGTGGGCTTTTCCTTCCTCCAAGGAGGAGGAGAGACAGATGACATAATTACATGCAGGAGTTTACCCCCCGCACCCCCTTTCTTATTGAATCCATAGTAGATTAATGCCAATTAACCCGTTGTATTTGACTTGGAATGGATGGAGCTTATTTGTTTTCTTTTAGAAATTGGATACTCTGAAATCTGAACACGTTTGCAAAATTTCAGCATTGCAACACAATGATGGATGAGGTATCCTCAACCCATCAAGCCACACATCAATTAGACATTTCAGTGTTAGGGAAGGACTGTGGAAATATGAATTGTAGTGAGTGTCAGAAATCTTGAAACCGCTGAGCCTGGGTACACTTGAGGACAAAAGCTGTTTTAAGACTCACATGCCCTGGTATTCTAAAAACATCTAAATGGAATAGTTACCTGAACATTTTGATCATTCTGAGAAGTATAAAGTGATAAAGTGCATGCACACAGACTCAATGGTTTCAATGCAAGCAAATGCTCAGAGACTTTAAAGGTGTATGCAGAATATAGAACTTGGACATATTTAGGCAGAGAGTCATAGAGATGTACAGCACGGAAACAGACCCTTCGGTCCAACTCGTCCGTGCTGACCAGATATCCCGTCGCAATCTAGTCCCACCTGCCAGCGCCCGGCCCATATCCCTCCAAACCCTTCCTATTCATATACCCATCCAGATGCCTTTTAAATGTTGCAATTGTACCAGCCTCCACCGCTTCCTCTGGCAGCTCATTCTATACACGTACCACCCTCTGCCTGCATAAGTTTCCCCCTAAGTCTCTTTTATATCTTTCCCCTCTCACCCTAAACCTGTGCCCTCTAGTTTTGGACTCTCCCACCCCAGGGAAAAGACCTTGTCTATTTAGCCTATCCATGCCCCTCATGGTTTTATAAACCTCTATAAGGTCACCTCTCAGCCTCCAACACTCCAGAGAAAGCATATTTAGCCTCTCCTTATACCTCAAATCCTCCAACCCTGGCAACATCCTTGTAAATCTTTTCTGAACCCTTTCAAGTTTCACAACATCTTTCTGATAGGAAGGAGACCAGAATTGCACAGGTTTATAATCCTTCACAGGGATTCATTTTAAGGAGAAAATGTGGACCGTATTGTTATCTGTGTAAAATATATTAAAAGTCTAGTTACCTAGTTATTTAAAGAAATAAAGAACTTTAAAAGTAGTTAGCTGCAAAAAAAGTATAAAATTTATAAAATCATACAGGGTATAGATAAGATGAATCGCAGTTGTCTTTTCTCTAGGGTATGGGATTTCAAGACTAGGGGGCATATTTTTAAGATGAGAGGAGAAAGATTTAAAAAAGACATGAAAGATAACGTTTTTTACATATTCAGTGGTTCAGGTGTGAATTGAATTGAATTGAATTGAATTTATAGTCACATGTCCCAAGGCACAGTGAAAAGCTCTGTCTTGTGAGCAATACAGGCAGATCACAGAGTTAAGTAGCATAGATCAATAAATAATAGGTAAACAGCGGCAAAAACAAAAACACAGGTACAGGCGAATGTTAAGAGTTTGTGAGTCCATTTAGTATTCTAACAACAGTAGGGTAGAAACTGTTTCAAAGGACATAGGGAATGCAGAAACAATTACAATGTTTAAAGACATTTATGTACATGAATAGGAAAGTTTTGGAGGGATCTGGGACTTGTTTAGTTTGGGATTATGCTCGGCATAGATTGGTTAGACTGAAGGATCAGTTTCCATGCTGTACGACTCAATGAAAGCCACCCTCCCATAAATTGCCTGCTTTGTTGGTCACTGATCATTTGCACAGATAGCCTCTGTAAATTGGAGACTTTGATAGTCTGTTCATTATTTGGACCTTTGCAATTTGGTAACTTTCCCAGTTCAATGCTGAATTGTAATTCTTATTGTTGTGTTGCTGGCTTTGCCTTTGGGAAAATCTGCATTGAAAAGTTGTATTTATAACACGGAACTGTTACATTCCTTGTCCTTCCCTTCAAATTCTATTGTCATCACATAGTAGTTGCTCAGGGATATAATAGGGAACAGGGCAGCATCATCCTCGTGCACAGCAACTGCATAAGCTTAGTGATGGTCATAATATTACATGACAAGGGACCAAAATCTTTCTAAGTTGGTAAACTCCTTTCTGATTGCTACTTCGGGTACCTATTAGCACTTGCTGCTCTGCCAGTATGCACTTCAGAGTAAGGACTCTTTGAGGTGGTTCACTGGTTCTTAATCCTCCTTTGTCTATGACCTATTGAACCTCCTGGGATAGAGGATATACCATCTTAGAGTCCTTGTACAAAAAGCACCATGATTAATTAATAAAATGCTTATTGCTTGAAAGCAAGCTGTCTGTCCAAATAGCATCCCGCCCAGATCCAACCCTCTACCCTATCCCTGCAACCCTGCATTTCCCATGGCTAACCCACCTAATGTACACATCGCTGGACACCATAGACAATTTAGCATGGCCAATCCACCTAATCTGCACACTCCTGGACACTATGGACACTTTAACAAACTAATCCACCTAACCTGCATATCTTTGGACCGTGGGAGGAAACCGGAGGACACCCACGCCGACGCAGGAAGGATGTGAAAAATCCACATTTCCACATCTTCAGGTTGACATTGTTAACATTAACTCTTTCAGAGCCATTCTCTCATACAACACATTTCATCCTAACTATCAACTGTATCCATTAAATTTCTTCTGCAGGGGATTCTTAGGACAGAAATCTGGATCCTTGAAGGTAGAGGAACACAAGCAGTAATTAATCTCTCTGTGGAAGGCAACGTGCCATTTAACTGTTAAAAATTAACGCAATCACAATTATTTCTGAATGAAAGTGTCTCTGGGCCGTTTTAATGAGGGGGCTAACTGCAGATCATTCACCAAACGTTGAACTATATTCCAGCTCAGCATAACCTGAAATCCTCACCTGTGTGGAGACAGGATTAACTCAACCATCTTGTATCAGATGTTAGAATACAGAGTTTCCCTTTGAATGTAAGTTTACCGAAGAATGAAGGAACTGTTTGGTCGTTGTAGGTTGCTCGGCGATAAGCTTCTGTTGGCCATTCCATTTTCAGGAGATCAAAAACTCCATTTTTCTCCAGCCGGGTCACCTTTGATAAAACATGCCATATCTCCTTCACATGTCAACACCTGAAATTACATTTCCAGCTGCAGATTCGATGACGGCCAAACAGCAAAAGAGATGGCTTTCGCGGCCTGATGAATGCATGCTGATTGGCTTCGAGTTACCCAGTGAGTTACCCATTGAGTGCTGGAGTGTTCTTTTCCCACTGAACGTGAATGGGTGAGATTTAAGGAGGCAACAATCAGGTGGAACCAGGAAGCCGACAGACCCGAGTGCCCATTCACCAGCAACACTAGCCCAGGTTCCTGTCCGTGGGCCACTCTGTTGGAGCTATGGGTCACCTATCCTGTGTGGGGAGAGGGCCAAGTCATGCCATTTAAATACGCCATGACCACATTGGTCACCCACCCTCCTCCAAAACCGACAAAAATGAGCAAATCGGTTCTCGTTCCGGGTTGGGGGTTGTTAGATGTAAGTTGGTATGTTGACTTGGCCCCTTTATAAGGGATTGAGACAGAAACCTTGTGTTCCTCTATCTTCAAGGATCCAGATTTCTGTCCTTAGAATCGCTAAAGAATGGAAGCAGGCCATTCAACCCATCAAGTCCACACTGACCCTCCAAAAGAACATCTCATATCCCATTGGTTTCACATGTCGGCGAAACGTCAAGGGCCAAAGGGCCTGTTCTGCACTGTAATGTTCTGAGTTCTATGTTCTATGGTTAACCCACCCAGCCTGCGCATCCCTGGAGATTATTAGGTAATTTACTGTGGCCAATCCATCCTAACCTGCATATCTTTGGACTGCGGGAGGAAACCAGAGCAAACCCACGCAGATCCAGGCAGAATGTGCAAGCTCTACAGACAGTCACTAGACTGTGGAATCAAACCCACGTCCCTGGCAGCAAAGCTAAGCACTGAGCCACCACGCTGCCTTGTATAATTGCTTAATTATTTAATTTATTTACTTATTATTCATTTGTGGGACTTTGGGTGTCACTGGGCTGGCCAGCATTGATAGTCCATCCCTTTTTGCCCTTGAGAAGGTGCTAGTGGGCTTCCTTCTTGAATCGCTGCAGTCCACGTGCTGTGGGTTGACCACAATGGCGGGTAGGGAGGTAGGGTAGCGAGGTCTGGCTTTGCCATGAAAAACCACCTTTGAGTATTTATTCAACTTTTTAGTTGACTCCCTTTTCTGCTTAAAAAAAATGCTTAATTTGCTTTAGGAACCTTTCGCCTCAGAAATGCAGGTTTTTCTCACTTATAAATCGGAACACAGGATTAAGCTGGCAAAGTGCTGTTTATGGGATCTTGCTGTGTCAATCTTGGTTATTACATCCTTGACAGCACAAAGATAACCACACTCCCAAAGAATTTTATCAGCCTAGAAGTGCTTTAGTATACCTGAGGTCATGAGAACATAATATAAATGTGAATTCTTTTCATTAAACATTTCACATCTTCATCTTCATATTCCCTGCATTCCTGCACCCCCCTAACCTCCCAAAAGACCTGACCAGTTCTGAATATATAATAAAGAAAATAATTGTTGTTGCTAAGAGGACACGTGGGAAATGAAAGCTCACCTTGTGTATGGACTTTTGGACCTAGGAGCAATATTGTGATGATATCATGGAATTGTTCCTCACTGGGCATAAATATTACAGTCTAGGTAGAGTTGGAAGGGGAGAGCGCGAAAAACACAAGGAAAGCCAAACAGAAACTGTGAATGTTAGAAGATAGAATGTTAGCAGAGAAACAGTTGGTATAGACTGAATAGATTTAGGCATTAGACAATAATGTCTTTCAATAATGTGACAGTAATATTAGAGCTTAGTTTTTCTCTGAATATCATGTACTGTAGCATTTAGTCTCTATACGTATTGCACGGCGCTATAAAGAAACCTAAAACTGAAGACTCTTCCTTAAGCTCTACTGCCTAATTCTGTTTGGTCTACACTGAAGACCTCTATATTTTCCAACCATTCTCCAGAGCAGGGGGTCCTTTAACAGGAAGCATTAGCGTTCACCGTTTAAATTGAATATTTGGCAAGGAGGGCTGCAGTTGGTTTATTTTAATCCATTTTGCAAACAGTGACTCTTATATGAATGAGTCAAATTTATATAATGGGGCTTATTGTTAAGAAAAATGGACGTGGATACGGGCATGACAATGCCCCTTTCCCGCCAACCCCTGTCACCGTAAACTGGCCCCTTAATTGAAATGCAAATAAGCCAGAAAGCCAAGGATTTCAAATAACCTTTCCTCTATCGCCTACTGGAAATTGTAAACTAAACTTACAATGATGTGCAGCTCATCAGAGAATCTAAGCTGTGTAATGCACACAGCTCTGTTAATAATTTGCTGATAGTAGTGTTCTTAAGAAATGCTTCATGAATAACAAAAACACAGGAAGTGGATTGCAAACAACCCTTTAATGGCTCTGGCATATATTAAAATATAATCATTCATGGTTCATAGGATACTCTGGCATTTATTGCCAATCTGAGTATTTAAGACTGTCTTCAAAAGGACGGAAGTATAAACCCACAGTGTAAACGTGTAAAGAGTTGCATTCTGTGATCTTTTAACCATTTGTGGAACAAATCAAATGCTGTAACTAGGTTAAGTTAAGAAATGGCCATCTTGCTTTTATAGTTAAAGGATGAGACTGACTTGCAATTACTGGAAAAGTGGCACAAGGCTGTTTTCCCAGCTTGAAGTTCTGACTGCATTATTTGCAAATCTAATGCAACACTAATGCAACCATCAATGATCTAACCCCAATAAACTCAGGCTCAACTATATCATTCCAATTAGTGTTAAAACTAGACCCTTTGGTCCAACTCGTCCATGCTGACCAGGTTCCCCAAACTAAACTATCCTATTTACCTGTCTTTGGCCCATATCTCTCTATATGGGCCCTGCCTCTACCGTTTCCTCTGATAGTTTATTCCACACACGAACCACCCTCTGTGTGAAAACGTTGCTCCTTGGGTCTCTTTTAAATCTTTCCCTTCTCACTTTAAACAAATGCTATCTAGATTTGAACTCCCCGTACCCTGGGGAAAAGACCTTGGTTACTCACCTTATCTATGACTCACCTGATTTTATTATTTCTCTTGCTCTGTTCTTTTTGAACAACATTCATCTCGAGTATCCTCACATGTAATGGTCTGAACTGTTTCTGGAATGTTGATTTCCCTTTTACTATGAATGCATTAAAGTCATCAGCCTTCAGTGTTAAATCTACTCTAAAAGGCATGCCTTGTGTTTTTTAATAAGGCATGTAATGTGCTTCAACGTAATTACTGCAAGTCTCCAAATAAACATCTTTCCCTCAAGCAGCACCATTAAAACCAAATTATCATGATATTGCTGTGTTAATATTGGTTGTTACATCCTTGACAGCACAAGGGTAACGAGTCCTCCAAAGGATCATATCAGCACTGAAGTGCTTTAGCATATCCCAAGGTCATGAAAACATACAAGTACAAATTCTTTTCTTAAAATAATTGACTTCTTCATCATCTACCTCCCATTGTTCTCTCCTTTGCAAGAGACCTGACCAATACAGGATATATGAAAAAGTTAACAATCGGGTGAGAATAGGCAATTTGTGATGAAACGGATTCAAACCCTGTATTTTTCTGAGATTGCCCCTAATTTAGAAAAGGTGAGGCAGTTGAAGGATAATGGGGATAAATGTTAACAAATCCACGTTGGGAACAAAGAAAAGCAGATTATTATCTGAATGGCAATAGGTTGGGAAAGGGGAATATGCATTGACACTTGGGAGTCCTCATACACCAGTCGCTGAAAGTAAGCAGACATGATTAGAGACAAAAAAAACTGTAGATGCTGGGATCCAAAGTAGACAGGCAGAAGGCTGGAAGAACACAGCAAGCCAGGAAACATGTGTCCTTCCAGCCTCCTGCCTGTCTGTGCTGAAAGTAAACATGCAGGTGCAGCAGGCAGTGAAGAAGGCAAATGGTATATTGGTATTCATCGTGAGAGGATTGAATAGAAGAGCAGCAACGTCTTGTTGCAATTATACAGGACCACATCTGGACTATTGTGTGCAGTTTTGGTCTCCTTTTCGGAAAGGGTGATCCTGCTCTGGAGACAGTGCAACAATTATTTTCTGGGATGACAGGACTGACATATGAAGAGAGACTGGATTGGTTAGGACTACATTCTCTGGAGTTTAGAAGAATGAGGGGGGAGTCTCATAAAAACATGTAAAATTTGAACAGGACAATGGTAAACACAGGAGAGGTGTTTCAGATGACTGCAGAGTCCGGAGCTTTAGGAGGATGTGGTAAGGACTGAGATGAGGAGAAATGTCTTCACTCAAAGACTGGCGAGGCTGTGAAATAGAAGGCAGTTGAGATTAAAGCATTGAATGCTTTCAAAAAGGAGTTAGATATGGTTTTCATTGTTAAGGTATCAAAGGATCTGGGGAGAAAGCAGGAACCGGGAACTGAGTTGGATGATCAGCTATGACCATATTGAATGGTGGAGCAGTCTTTCAGGGCTGACTAGCTTGCAGTTGCTCCCATTTTCTATGTTTCTTTGTTTCAATAATGTGGAGGTGCCAGTGTTGGACTGAAATGGACAAAATCAAAAGTTACACAACACCAGGTTATAATCCAACAGGTTTATTTAAAACCACAAGCTATCCGAGTGCTGATACTTCATTAGGTGAAGTGGAGAAGCACAGAACATATAGGCAGACCAATAATGGCAAGATAATTCCAGGTCATTAAAAATGTTGACAGATAAATACAAAAGGTGTGCGTAAAGCGTCGGCAGCTGAATAACAAGTGAAAGGTTGACCAATGAACTGATTAATGAAGTAAAAAAATCACACAACACCAGGTTATAATCCAACCCAGTCATCTCCATGTCCTGATTAACGAAGGCAGGCAGAGAATTACAAATAATAAAAGTAAGATGGTGGTGGAGGCAAACGAAATGGCTGAATTTGGAGATGCCGGTGTTGGACTGGGGTGTACAACACCAGATTATAGTTCAACAGGTTTAATTGGAAGCACTAGCTTTTGGAGTGCCGCTCCTGATGATAACCACCTGATGAAGGAGCAGCTCTCCGAAAGCTAGTGCTTCCAATTAAACCTGTTGGACTATAACCTGGCGTTGTGTGATTTTTAAATGGCTGGAATAATGTATAGAAGTCAGTCACATGGCAAGAGTCAAATAAAAGTAACTAGCACGGTGGCACAGTGGTTAACACTGCTGCCTCACAGCGCCAGAGACCTGGGTTCAGATGCTGCCTCGGGCCACTGACTGTGTGGAGTTTGCACATTTGCCCTGTGTCTGTGTGGATTTCCTCCAGGTGCTCCGGTTTCCTCCCACAAAATGTGCAGGATAGGTGAATTGTCCATGCTAAATTGCCCATAGTGTTAGGTGCAGGGGTAAATGTAGGGGAATGGGTATGGGTTGGTTGCTCTTCAGAGAGTCGGTGTGGACTTGTTGTGCTGAAGGGCCTGTTTCCACACTGTAAGTAATCTAATCTAGTCTAGCATTCCAAAAGAGTACAATCTAATTAAAGGTAAAGCTCACACAACACCAGGTTATAATCCAACAGATTTATTTGCAGGTACTGGCTTTCGAAGCGCTGCTGCTTCATCAGGTGGTTGTGTAGCAGGGCAATAAGACACAGAATTTATAGTAAAAGATTACGGTGTCTTTTGAAGGAGCAGCGCTTTGAAAGCTAATGCCTCCAAATAAACCTGTTGGACTATAATCTGGTGTTGTGTGATTTTTAGCTTTGTCCACCCCAGTCCAACACTGGCACCTCCAAATCGAACTAATTAACGCAGAGAAATAAACACAAGTAATCTCTGCCTTAATTAATTTGTACAGTTTTGAACAACTCATTACTTTTGTTCGACCCTTGTCATGAGACTCTTACTCGTACTCATCATTCCAGCCATCTAGTTTGTCTCTAGCACCATTTTACTTTTATTATTTGTAATCATGTCTCTGCCTCATTTAATTGATTCATAGATCATCCCTTCATTTGCTATTCAGCTGTTGACACTTTACTCACATTGTTTTGCATTAATCTGTTGACGCTGTTGATTACCTACAAAGACTTGTTATTCAGCCTGCCAACACGCAACCCATACTATTTGTATTTATCTGTTGACACGCTTAATTACCAGGAATTATCTATCTGCCTGCGCTTATGTGCCTCTCTCGACCTCACCTGATGAAGGAGCAGTGGTCCGAAAGCTTGTGATTTTAAATAAACCTTTTGGACTTTAACCTGATGTTGTGTGACTTTTGATCCTATGTTTAAAATTTCTCAGGAGCAGGGGTTTGTTAATTGGGGGCTTCCTGGCTGTGACAATACTCGTATGAAAAGTTAACTTCTAACTCTGACCCGAACAGAAGTTGTTAGGGAAACAGAGCTCACTGGAACTAATATACTTGGCTGAAGTTTGGATTTCAACCACTTGTCAAACCTTCTGGATGTAGGTTTGCTCGCTGAGCTGGAAGGTTCATTTCCGGATGTTTCTTCACCCTACTCGGTAACATCTTCAGTGGGCCTCCAGGTGAAGCACTGCTGATAATTCCTGCTTTCTATTCATATGTTTGGGTTTCTTTGGGAGTTGATGATGTCATTTCTTGTGGTTGATGGTTTCTATCAACAAACACATCGGGTTAGACCCCATCTAGCACCTCCCCTGAGAAAAAGAACAGGAAAGGAACAGGGTGGCACAGTGACACAGTGGTTAGCACTGCTGCCTCACAGCGCAGAGACCCAGGTTCAATTCCCGCCTCAGGCGACTGACTGTGTGGAGTTTGCACATTCTCCCTGAGTCTGCGTGGGTTTCCTCTGGGTGCTCCGGTTTCCTCCCACAGTCCAAAACTGTGCAGGTTAAGTGAATTGGCCATGCTAAATTGCCCGTAGTGTTAGGTGAAGGAGTAAATGTAGGGGAATGGGTCTGGGTGGGTTGCGCTTTGGCAGGTCGGTGTGGACTTGTTGGGCCGAAGGGCCTGTTTCCACACTGTAAGTAGGAATTATCAGCAGTGCTTCGCCCGGACGTCCATTGAAGATGTTACCTAGTAGGGTGACAAAACATCTGGAAAGAACCTTCCAGCTCAGTGAGCAAACCTACATCCAGAACCTCAACCTGAACTACAAATCTTCTCACTACTTACTTGTCAAACATGGCATGGGAGCTCTTGGTGTTCAGTGCACTTTAATCAGTATTCACAGCAAGATTATGCGCTTTAGAAACTTTGGCAATATAGATCATTCACACTGAGGAACAGAGAAACAGTATGGTTTTTACCAGAACGAGTACACACCCTGTACTAGGAGTGTTATTGAGTTTTTGGATAAGGCTACTTTGGGAAATTCAGGACTATCGTGAAGAAGATTCCACAAAGGTGTGCCTTTAAAAAGGAGACAGACAAATGTTTAGATTTTAAAGACATCAATGGATTTGGGAAGAAAGCAGAAATATAGCATTGAGATAAAAGGGCGACTTATGATCAGATTGAATGGTGGTACAGGCTTGAAGGACCAAATGGCCTATTCCTGCTCCTCGTTCCTCAGCTTTTTTGTTGATGATGACCACATCTGTGAAACTTGAGTGAAGTATTGTCAGAGACTACTTGAAGATCAGATCCTGTCTGCCGAAGAGTGATTGCACTAAACAGAAGAAGGTGGAGTTGTGAGAGATGCTGGGACTGCATGTGGTTCCACATAAGTATGGAATCTGAGACCAAACTCTATCTAAAGCATAATCTATGGTTTCCATAGTATACAATTCACATGTCAGTTCATTTCAAATTTTTGCCCATATCTAATTCATTGCTGACACCAAATGATTTGGAAAGTGAAATCTTGTCCATTGGTTTCTTTAATTGCAGCTGGCTGGGAGGAAAGAATTTTTTTCATTTTTCTAATCTCGTTCTTTATGGAGATTGGAACAAAGAGGCAAGAACTAACACTGTTCCCATTGGAACCACAAGCCTACTCCCTCCCTTTCTCCCACACATATATACGGAGCCGAGTGTCACTTCTGAAAGGGACTAACAGGTCATTATGTACAGTATACCTTGCAGTGAAGACTCACTTCCTGATCTGAATACAATCTACACCCTTCTCAAGAATGAACAGGCTCTCAACAACTCCATCTTTCCCTGTGATAGTCTCCTTCCAGTTACTAACAGAAAACTGAGATCAATGTTGGGGTTGCTGACCTGTTAGGGCATTGAGACTTGGTACGTAGACTTGGATCGCACCCTCGATCATATCTCTCAGCACAGGCAGCAAGTTTATCCCTATGGTTCCTTCAAAGCCCATCTTTGCCACTCTGCATTTATTGGTGAATAAAAAAAACCTTCATTAAGATCAGAATGTGAGACTAATCAATCAGCTCATATTGCCTGCTGTGCAATAATAGCAGTAAAAATGGTCTGCTGATAGTCCAATTTCCCCATTTGATTGTCATACCCTGACACTTCTGTGGACTGAAATTGGATTTTAAAAAGGACACTGCTGACTTAAAATGGCTGCTGTGATCACCCAACAATCTATGGAACTGACAGTGAGTAAACAAATCCAGCTTCCAATCACCACTCCAATCAAGAGGCGTTAACATTCCGGGAGGTGGCAAGGAATTTGCATCTCCTAACTCACACTTACGTGGTCACTTCAAATATTGGAGATGAAAAGATGCCTCAAACTATCCAGTTTGCAAGCTAACACTGATAAAGACACCAAAATCTCTGAAGGAATGGCAGATCGACAGCAGCCTTCGAGTAAAACAAGGGGATAAAACACCATGGACTGATAACAGCAAGGATTCCAGAAGCTCTTGTCTCATTTCCTCAGTCTCAACCACAATCACAAAGCCCAGTGATTCTGTGAAAAAAAACTACTTGGAAATATCAGCATTCATTGATAACTCATGATCTGCAAATTTCACCAAGAAAACAGGCGACAGCTAAATAGTCAGATTCGGGTCTTTCCTTCTTATAACCCAAGAATTTTAAGATTGATAATTGCATTTACCTTTACCTTCCTATCTGTATGAGACACCACTTCCTCAAGTTTATTTGTAAGCTCATTACACGTGTTTGTCTGTGTGTTTGACATCATTTTTTTTGGGGGGGGTGTTCTTGGTAACAAAGTTTCACTCTTCCTCACTCAGGCAGACCTTGGGATTAGATCTTTTATCACTTTGATCTGGTTAACAAATTTTAATTGAAATGCAACAGCTATGTGTGAAACATTTTTTAAAACATTGATTGCAACTGACCATGAAAGGTTTAAGAAAATCAGACACCATTCACCTGGTCAGAGCAGGTGGGAGTGATGTTTAACTGCAAGAAATTCTAAAAAAAAGTTTTCGCAGGCAAAATAATAAAATGCAATTCAAGTATAATTTGTGGATGCCTTCACTGAGTTAGTGGTAGTGCTTGTATATTGTTGGGGGAGGCATTCATAGCATTATCTTTAGCTTGGCTAACAAGTCTGGTTTGAGATGAATGGGGACTCTGTGTGTTGCTTCTTACTTTACGGAATGTTTGTGTAATCTGTCGGCTCTGTCAGTTCAAACAAACAGAGAAGAAAGGAACACTTTTAACTTTTTGCCTGCTCTGTAATCAATTCCAACAATTATATCCCGAATGGAATGAACAGTATTATGCACAAAGTTAATGACTCCAAGGTCATTTCATGACAAACAGTTACCTCTTTGTCATGCTGACCTATGATCATTCGTTTAATCTAATGCTGACTATCAACATCTTAATACAAGGTTTCGTTCTGTGTTCTTTCAGAGTTCTAATTTTAAGAAATTAGGATAATCTCCTTTCTCCTTAACTCTACTCAACAGAAGTCACCTTATTCTTTCTTTAATTTAACCTCTGATTTTCTCCTTCTCTTACTCTAGAAACAATTTATTTTTCTGGGGTGGAGTCAGCTGTTTGGGACTTTGATTAAGTGGCTCTCTGTCCTCAATTGTAGTAGAAGGTATTATGCTGTCCTGAGCTATGGCAACAATAGAGATGCTTAACCAAGATGGTGGCGGAGGAGGATGCTCCAATCAGAACTCGTCTGCTCCACCTGGTCCACTTCTTTCTTTCGCGCTCTTGTGTTTTTTGTTCTCTTCTCTCTTTTTCCTCTTCTGCCAGCGGCCCAGAGCAGAGCAGGGATGGCCAGTGTGCACAGGCGAAGATGGCTATTGGTTGGGAACTGGTGGAGCCCAGTCAGAACAGATAAGAGTGTAATAACAATCTTTTTAGCTTTATTTCTTATTTCCCTAAATTAGCCTTATACTATGCATATGTGTAATGTAGTATAACATTTTTCTTTCTTTTTTTTGTACCTAAGATGGTGCTGTGTGTTGGCGACATTGTACACTTTTTACTGTATGCCTGTTCTATTGTAAGTTGAGTACAAGAGACAATAAACCTAATTCTAATACTAAATAGCAAGCTTGCATAGGTCTCAGAGCATCGGAAACATTGGAATGGTCTCCACTCCCTCCCTGACTCTGGGTTAATATTTATCTAAATACTCTTAAATCCTATTTAAACCTGAGTCAAGTTTCTGACCCTCCATCACAAAGACTGATTATCTGTAACTCTGTAACAATTGTCATGTTTCCAACCTTATATTAGTTCAACACTGCTCAAACCTTCATCCATGGTTTAAATACTGCCGACTGACTCAACGGTTCCAATATATCATTGTCTGAACACCCACAAAAACTTGAGATCATCCAGCACCAACACTTTCACTGCTCTGTGTGTTGCTTCTTACTTTACGGAATGTTTGTGTAATCTGTCGGCTCTGTCAGTTCAAACAAACAGAGAAGAAAGGAACACTTTTAACTTTTTGCCCGCTCTGTAATCAATTCCAACAATTATATCCCGAATGGAATGAACAGTATTATGCACAAAGTTAATGACTCCAAGGTCATTTCATGACCTCATTTTTTGAGAATTCTCATCCTTGTGTTCGAATCCTTCCATCGCCTTCCCCTTCCAAATTCCACATTCTCTTTTAGTCTTATCACACGGCCTTGATTCCAAGGCTAGTCCAAGCTGATTCTGAGTCTCAGATGTTGGGCCAGGAATGAAGATGGCAGGAGAATGGAGCTCCTTACTCGGACTGAAGACAATTCCTTCATCCTTCCCAATGTTAAGTTGAAGGGAATGTCTGCTCATGGTGGCGAATGAGGAGTCTGAAGGCCAGCAGACCATGGACCAATAGAGAGAGAGTTCTGGTGAGGTAGAATGGATGTTGTCAATGTACTACCTGCATCATGTCTTCAGATGATGTTGCAGAGGGACAGTCTGTATAGGGTGGGGATTGAAGCATTGTTGGCTACTTCTGGGTTTCTCTGGATCTGGCTGGCTAGGTAAGACAGATATTAGGCAAAAGCAATCCCTCTTAGCTGGACAGTGGAGGAAAGGGGAACAGAATTAACACTTTGAGTCTAGTTTGACGCTTCTTCAGAATTGCCATTCCTTCCGGGTTTCTCCAGCACTGTTTTTATTTCAGATTCCCAGCATCTGGAGAAATATTGCTTTTGTTTCACTGGAGGAGAACGGGGTGTAAAAGGTTAAAGAGAGGATTGAGGAAGGGAAGTGTACAGTAGCCACAGAAGATGAAATTTGTGACTTTGCTTAAGGCTATTTCAGTGCAGGGGAGGAATCTGTTTGAAAGGAACCAAATGGTTTGGGTTAGGGTTAGAGCTAGGGCTAGGGCTAGTGTTGGGGCTAGGGCTAGGGCTAGTATTAGGGCTAGGTTTAGAGCTAGGGTTAGGATTAGAGTTAAGGTTAGGATTATGGTTAGGGTTAGGGCTAGGGCTAGGGCTAGAGTTCAAGTTAAAGATAGGGTTAGCATTAGGGTTAAATCTACTGAAGTGAACTTGTGAGGAGATAAAACCTTCCGGGATTTTGGGAAAAATGGATGGTTGGGGTATAGGCAGAAGCTTTCATGGGAACAATATTGTTGGGGAAGCTGTTTGAGAAAGGGGATTATGATCAGATTTTAAAAAGGAAGGGGGAAGGAGCTGAGGTAACAATATTAGAGCAGAGACCCAGAGTGGGAACTGGACAGGTAACAACAGAATTTCTTCACCAATATTCATTGAGTAAATTTAGCACAAACACACAAAAAAGTGCCATTTAATATTGATATTGGTCAATATTCTCATAAAACCAGTGAGGTGCTTAATTCCACTCACAGAATGCTCCCATAATGACAACCACACCTTGAAGTGAATACTGAGAAAAGCTGTACTCTGGTGTAGAATTAGAGAAGGTGGGGACTGCAGATGCTGGAGACCAGAGTCGAGATTGTAGTGCTGGAAAAACACAGCAGGTCAGGTAGCATCCGAGGAGCAGGAGTGTCGACGTTTTGGGCATAAGCCCTTCATCAGGAATGAGTCTTGTGGGTTGGGGCTGAGAGATGAATGGGAAGGGGGTGGGGGGAGGTAGCTGAGAAAGCGATAGGTGGCTGAAGGTGAGGGAGAAGGTGATAGGTCAGAGGGGAGAGTGATGGACAGGTCCAGAGGGCTGTGCCGAGTTGGAGGCTTGGGACTGGGATAAGGTGGGGAGAGGGGAAATGAGGAAGCTATTGAAATCCACGTTTTTCCCGTTTGGTTGCAGAATTTCCTTGACCTGTCAATATTAGAAAACAGCATCAATAAGCACATGCCAAAACAGGTTTTAGTCCAGGTTCTGGGGCTACAGGGAGGAAGTGTGGGGACTGAGGCGATAATAATCACCAGGCCTTTACTCTGCCATCGCCATCAGTTTTTCCATCCATTCCAGTTGTCTTCTTCTGATGTTCAAAAATCCACTCAGATCCATGGGGAAATCTCTTTTGTAATCTTGCCTGTGCTGAGAGGGCAGTGAGCAGAGGGATTGGGAGAAAAATCCAGTCATCGGAATGCCATACCAGGAATTTTAGTTTAGAAGCAATGCAAAGATATGAAACAGGAGCTGGAGGAGGCCAGCAGAACCTGGACTAAAACCCGTTTTGGCATGTGCTTACTAACGCTGTTTTCTAATATTGATAGGCCAGGGAAATTCTACACCAGAGTACTGCTTTTCTCAGTGTTCAGCCTCTCAATTCTGCTATGTCATTCAATAAGATCATGTCTGATGTGTGTGTGTGTGCATATCAAATTGCACAATCCCACCTACTCCCAATAACCTTTGAATCCCTTCACAAGAATGTACTTAGCTCTGCCTTAAATGTATTGAATTACCACATAAATAGTAGTGAAAGCGTAGCTCCCACAAACAACAATGTGGCAATGGTCAGACATTCCGTCATTCTTTTAATGATAAAGGACAATATTTTAACATTAAGGGATGTTTCACCACATATTTTCTTTCTATCTCCTTCCTCAGTTTGATCAAATGTGGAAGTTTTGCTGTCTATATTCCTGCAGTACCTGCTCTATCTCCTCCATGTTGCTGCTCTCCAGCACTGCCACAGTTGCCGTGGGAACGGGATCCATGGTTGAGGCCAGAATGGGCCTGGATTAGAATCTTATCTACGAGTCCAATGGAGAGGAGCTCTGGCCAAACTGACCTTTCACCCCACAACTGATTTGCACAAACCCCCCCTCCCCAACACACCAGAATAACTTCACTTTTCTCCTGTGAGTTAATGCAAGCATAAAGTAGCATACGTGAGAGTACTTCATAAAATAAGAGCCCATGGTGTTGGGGGTAGTATTTTAGCACGGCTGAAGAATTGGCTAACTAATGGAAGACGGAGAGTTGGGATAAGGTGGGCACTTTCAGGATGGTAACCATAGGAGTGTCACAAAAATCAGTGCTGGGGCTGCAATTATTTACAATACAAAGTCTGTTCTCATATAACGCGATAGTTCAGTTCCTGTGTTACAAGAAAATCACACGTCATTGAAACTAATGGGGACAGAATTGTGTTATAGGCATTACAGGTAAGGAAAGTTCGTATTCTACAGATAACGGTCTAAATTCCTCAATCGGGTTGAAGCTAATCCACATTGAAGAAACACACATTAATGCAGATCCAACCTTATCTTTGTTTTAACTGGCACTTTGACCAACATGCATTCTTAATTAACTGGCGAAATACATGCCTTAAAAAAACATGACCTGCTGCAATGTCTGAATATTTATGCTATCAATAAAATATAACAGTAATGTGTATACCCCCGTATTTCTATGACTTACCTTGCGTTTTTAGGAGGTATGTCGATGTTTTTATAAATTTTATTCTGAGGGATTTTGATGTCGAAGCTTCACTTGGGCAGGGTTTGCTGCTGTTAGGCGTATCTCTCGATTGTCTGGAACATTTGATCAACCCCTGGTCCCATGAGTGCCGGTTAATAAGAAGTTTGCTGTACATGAGTGACTTGGTTGGGGCAAGTGTACGAAATACAGTTGGTTTTGCTATAATGCGTGTTTCTTCAATGCGAATTGTCTTAGACCATTATTTGAACATGTGAACTTTCCTTATCTGTGTTGGCTAGAACATGATTCTGGCCCCATTAGTTTAAATGGCGTGGCTATTGTGCGGTGTTCTTATCACGAGAGGTCTCATGAGGACAGAGTGATCGCATTATGTCAGAACAGACCGTACTGCAGATGATACAAAAACACTTGGGAAGGCAATTGGTGAGAATGATATAAAGTATAAAAAGGAATGCCAACAGTCTAAGTGAGTGGACAGAAAAGGTCGCAGGTGAAACATAATATGGGAAAAATGTGAAGTTATGCACCTTAGCAGATAGAACTGAGGGAGTGGAATATTATTTGAATGGAAAAGGACTGCAGAAAGCTGCAGCATTGAGGAATTGGGGTGTCCTTAACATAAATCACAAAAAGCTAACATCCAAGTTCAGAAGGCAATGGGAAAGGCAAATGGTATGTTGGCCTCCAGTTCAAAGGGAACAAAGCCTAAAAATAGCGAGGTCTTGCTAAAACTATGTAAGACACCAGCTGGACCACACCTGAACTACTATAAACGGTTTCTGTCTCCTCATCCAGGTTATGATATACCAGCATTGGAGGCAGAGAAAGTTCACTAGGTTGATCCCAGATATGTGGAGGGATGTTCTTGAGAGATTGAGTAGATTAGCCCTGTACCCATTGGAGCTTAGAAGAATGAGACATGACCTTATTGAAACAGAAGATTATTGACAGAGTAGATGTGGAGAGATTGTTTCTCCTTGTGGGACAGTCTAGGACCAGACGGCATCATCTCAAAGTAAGGAGACATCCACTTAAGACAGTGATGAGGAAGATTCTCAGAGGGTTCTCTCAGGGGGTTGTGAAGCTGTGGAATTCTTTCCAACAGACGGTTGTTAGGACTAGGGACAAGGGAATCAAGAAGTATGGGGGAAGGGCGGGAAAGTGAAGTTGAGGTTGATAAGATCAACCTTCTAATGATGGAATCGACCCAATGGGCTGAATGGCCCATTCCTCTTGTGTCTTGTGGTCACACCATTGTTTACATCCATCTTAGAATAAACACAGGGCCTCAGTTGAGCATCTCATTCAAAAAATGGCACCTACTCCAACAGTACAGCACTCCCTCAGCATTGAACTTAAGTGCCAACCTGGTTTGGTTATGCTCAAGTCCTGCAGAGTTGGACTTGACCCCAGAACAGTTTGACACAGAGACAAGAGGCTGAGTTGTGGTTTGATGGGATACTATGATGTCGTGATGTTGGAAGAACACAATGGAACCTGGACTTGGATCTCAGAGAAGATCTCTCCCACCCTCTTGAATGTAAATACTGTTATGTTTAACAAAGGCTGTTCATTTTCACTTACCAAGCACAGACCTGATACTCCCATGCATGCCACAGAATAACATTTAAAACAAGTCGATTCATTTTTACTGAGAATCACAAATGATGTCATCAAAGGGTGGCTCTCCTGACGTTGAGAAACTTGCCACAAAAATAGCACATTCTGGACAAATTCAACCGGTCATGCAGTATTTGTAGAGAGACAAATTCACGTTCCAATCCAATGTGGCATCTTCAGAACTGAATTAGGAAATGTTGCAACGTCTTTGTTTTGGGATGGGAGTCATAGAAACCGTACAGTGTGGAAGCAGGCCATTTGGTCCATCGAGTCCACACTGACCCTCTGAAGAGAATCCTGTCCAGACCCAGCCCTACTCCATCCCTGTAATCCAGCGTTCCCCATGCCTAATCCAGCTAACCTGCCCAATGTCGACACGATGGGTAATTTAGCATGAGCAATCCCACCTAAACTGCACATTTTGGACTGTGGGAGGAAACTAGAGCACCCAGAGGAAACCCACGCAGACCTGGGGAGAATGTGCAAACACCCCACAGACAGTCACCCTTGGTCCTTGGCACTGAGACAGCGGTGCTAACCAGCATTCTGCTCCAAAGGGAGGGAAGCAATTTCTGCGTCATGTACTTTTGCAATCTTGAAGTCAATCCTTACTCAATCATTATATTTAATATTTGGAAGCTAAAGTAATAACAAGATTTTATCTTTGAACTACAAGGACCTGTTTAAACCTGTTAACCAAGAAGGCAGTCTATTGCCCAGTGACAAACAATGCTGAGATAAAAGCTTCTTGTGTTCATAAGATGTGCAGACAATAACAGACTCCTAGTTAATATTACACACAGAGACAGGGCACTGCTGTTTGTGTCTTTAGTCTAAATTTCCTTCTGTGAAATCCCTGTCAATGCCAGATAGAAGGTGGAGTCAAAAAGTCCAACTAAGGTGATTGCCCTCCCTGTTAAATATGCTGAGCACCATAACAGGGCTCTAATTCAACAGAACACTGCTCATTACGTTTGAGATTCCAGGTGGTGCCGATAAGCAAGTTTCCATTCTTACAAAGTGACTGTTGAAACTGTGTCCCCTCCTTGGTAGAGGTGATGTCAATGCCCACAAGTGGCACACAGGAACAGGAAGAAGTCAATCAGTTTCTCGGGTTCTGCCAATACAAAGGCATCTGTTTCCTAACCCCATTTGCCCGCCCTCACTTTTATAACCTTTAAAACTCAATACAAAAATCTATCAATTCATTCATTGATTGATCAATCACTTTTTGGGGAGTGAGGTCTAAATTTCCACTACGCCTTGTGCGATGAAATGCTTCCTTCTATCAACCATGACTTGACTTGAATGTTGCTTTGTTCTGGTCTCCTCCACCTGCAGAACTGGTTTCAAATGAGTTAATCATCATATACATCTCAATACCACCTTAACCTTCTGCACTGGAGAGACTTAAAGGCTACTCAATGGAAAGATCACGTTTGAGTACTTAGACTGACAATAATAGGGTGGTGTGATGGCTCAGTGGCTAACACGACTGCCTCACAGCGCTAGGGACCTAGGTTCAATTACAGCCTTGGGTGACTGTCTGTGTGAAGTTTGTACATTCTCTGTGTATCTGCGTGAGTTTCCTCCAGGTGCTCCGGTTTTCTCCCATGGTCCCAAGATGTGTAGGTTAGGTGAATTGGCCATGCTAAATTGCCCATTGTGTTCAGGAATGTGTTAGCTAGAGATGAACGGAAGGGAATGGGTTTGGGTGGGATACTGTCCTCTGGATGGTCGGTGTGAACTTGTTGAGCCAAAGGGTCTGTTTTCACACTGTAGGTATACTGACACCAGCTAGCATATTATTCAAGGTGAAAGTGAGGACTACAGATGCTGGAGATTAGAGTTGAGATTGTGGAGCTGGAAAAGCACAGCAGGTCAGGCAGCATCTGAGGAGCAGTTCCTGATGAAGAGCTTTTGTCCGAAACGTCGATGCTCCTACTCCTTGGATGCTGCCAGACTTGCTATGCTTTTCCAGCAACCACACTCTAGCATATTATTCAATCATTCCTCAAAATGTGGGAAACAATTGCCTTGGAGCACAACCCATGACAAGAACCAGCATGTGGTACTCTTTTTTGAGGGGGGTAGTCGGGGATTCAAGCCCAGGGCCCAAGAACATTATTCAGGTCGCTGGATCAAGTCATAATGCCACTGGGCTATCACATCCCTCAGGTAATGGCCCCTTGTCTCATAATACTTTAACTCATATAGGGAAGGCAATGGCCTGGTGATATTATCACTACACTGTTAATCCAGAGAACCAGGGACCCTGGGTTCAAATCTCACCAAGGCAAATGGAGTATTTGGATTTAGTAAAATCAAATCTGGTTTAAGAATCTAATTAATCCATTGCCAATTGTCAGGGTAAAAACCTGTCCTTTAGAGAAGGAAACTAATGTCCAGAAGTGAAAGAAACAGCCATTCTTACCTGGCCTGGCCTACATGTGACTCCAGACCCACAGCAATGTGGTTGAGTATTTAAACTAGTAAGGTTAGTGAGGAAAGAGATCAATCTGAGACTGTTACAGCTGAGAAAGGGAGTAAATCAAACAGTCAGGGCAGGCAGGAACAAAGCAGAGAACAAGGCAGGGCTAATAAATTAACCTGCATTTATTTCAATGCAAGAGGCCTAACAGGAAAGGCAGATGAACTTAGGGCATGGTTAAGAACACGGGACTGGGATATCATAGCAATTACATAGACATAGCTCAGGGATGGAAAGGACTAGCAGCTTATGTTCCAGGTTACAAATGCTACAGGAAGGATAGAAAGAGGGGCAAGTGAGGAGAGAGAGTGGTGCTTTGATAAGAGATAGTATTTCTGCTGTACTTTGGGAAGATATTCCTGGGAATACGTCCAGGAAAGTTACTTGGGTGGAACTGAGAATTGAGAAAGGGATGATTACTTTATTGGGATTGTATTATAGATTGCCACAATGGTCAGTGGGAAATTGAGAAACAAATTAATAAGGAGGTCTCAGTTATCTGGAAAAATAATAGGGTGGTTGTGATAAGGGATTTTAACTTTCCAAACATAGACTGGGATTCCCATGGTGTTAAGGATTTAGATGGAGAGGAATTTGTTAAGTATGTAAAGGAAAGTTTTCTGATTCAGTATATGGATGTACCTACTAGAGAAGATGCTAAACCTGACCTATTCTTGGGAAATAAGGCAGGGTAAGGTGACTGAGGTGTCAGTTGGGGAGCACTTTGGGGCCAGCAACCATAATTCTATTAGATTTAATATAGTGATGGAAAAGGATAGACAGGACCTAAAACTTGAGGTTCTTAAATTGGAGAAAGGCCAATTTTAATGGTATTGGGCAAGAACTTTCAAAAGTTGATTGGGGGCAGATGGTTGCAGGTAAAGGGAGGGATGGAAAATAGGAAACCTTCAGAAATGAGATAACAAGAGTCCAGAGACAGTATGTTAGGGTGAAAGGCAAGGCTGGTAGGTTTAGGGAATGCTGAATGACTAGAGAAATTGAGGGTTTAGTTAAAAAGAAGGAAGCCTATGTCAGATATAGACAGGAGAGATCAAGTGAATCCTTAGAAGAGTATAAAGGCAGCAGGAGTATAACTAAGAGAGAAATCATGAGGGCAAAAAGGAGACATGAGATAGCTTTGGCAAATAGGGTTATGGAGAGAATCCAAAGAGATTCTATAAATGTATTAAGGACAAAAGAGTAACTATGGACAGAATTGGAGCCTCAAAGATCTGGAAAGCAGCCTATGTGTTAAACTGTGGGAGATAGGGGAGATACTAAATGAGTATTTTGCATCAATGTTTACTACGGCGAAGGACATGGAAGATATAGAATGTGAAGACATCTTAAAAAATGTACATATTACAGAGGAGGAGATGCTGTATGTCTTAAAACCCATAAAAGTCGATAAATCCCCAGAATCTGATCAGGTATAGCCTAGAACTCTGTGGGAAGTTAGGGAAGTGATTGCTGGGCCTTTTGCTGAGATATTTGTATCATCGATAATCACAGATAAGGTGCCGGAAGACTGGAGGTTGGCTAACGTGGTGCCACTGTTTAAGAAGGGTGGTAAGGACAAGCCAAGGAACTATAGACCAGTGAGCCTGATGTCGGTGGTAGGCAACTTGTTGGAGGAAATCCTGAGGGACAGGACTTACATGTATTTGGAAAGGCAAGGACTGATTAGGGATAGTCAACATGGCTTTGTGCGTGGGAAATCATGTCCCACTAACCTGTTTGAGTTTTTTGAAGAAGCAACAAAAAGGATTGATGAGGGCAGAGCAGTGGACGTGATCTATATTGATTTCACAAGGCAGTTGACAAGATTCCTCAAGAGGAAGGTTAGATCTCATGGAATACAGGGAGAACTAACCATTTGGATACAGAACTGGCTCGAAGGTGGAAGACAGAGGGTGGTGGTGGAGGGTTGCCTTTCAGACTGGAGGCCTGCGACCAGTGGTGTGTCACAAGGATCAGTGCTGGGCCCACTGCTTTTCATCATTTATATAAATGATTTGGATGTGAACAGAGGATGTACAGTTAGTATGTTTGCAAATGACTCCACAATTAGAGGTGCAGTGGACAGCGAAGAAGGTTACCTCAGATTACAACAGGACTTTGATCAGATGGGCCAATGGGCTGAGGAGTGGCAGATGGAAATTAATTTAGATAAATGTGAGGTGCTGCATTTTGGAAAGGCAAATCAGTGCAGGACTTATATACTTAATGATACGGTCCTGGGGAGTGTTGCTGAACAAAGAGACCTTGGAGTGCTGATTTTGCCAGGATTGGAAGATTTGAGCTATAAGGAGATGCTGAATAGGCTGGGGCTGTTTTCCCTGGACGTTGAAGGCTGAAAGGTGACCTTATAGAGGTCTATAAACTCATGAGGACTAAGGAGAGGATAATTAGTCAAAGTCTGTTCCCTGGTCTTGTGGGAGACCAGAACTAGAGGGCATTGGTTCAGGGTGAAAGGGGAGAAATTTAAATGGACCTAAAGGGCAACATTTTCGCGCAGAGGGTGGTGCATGTATGGAATGAGCTGCCAGAGGAAGTGGTGGAGGCTAGTACAATAACAACATTTTAAAGGCATCTGGATAGGTATATGAATAGGAAGAGTTGAGAGGGATATGGGCCAAGTGCTGACAAATGGGACTAGATTAGGTTGGGATATCTGGTTGGCATGGAGGAGTTGGACCGAAGGGTCTGATTCAGTGTTGTACATCTCTGATTCTGTGACTATGACTCTTAAATAGTCAACCAGTCTTAACTAACTCTTATATCTGAGGTACAGTGGGCAATAAATATTGGCCTAGATAACAAAGTCACCATCCTGTGAATAAATAAAAAAGCGCTGCTGCAAATGCACTGGAAATGTAGCAGCTTGTTTATAATTCAAAGACAAAAATCTGAAAATAATTGCAGCTTCCAAATATGAAACATGATTATTGTTTCGATGAATTCGAGTTTGTGCCAGTTTGCTTACACACCATATGTTGGATGATGTACAGGCCATTGATGTCACCTAAGCCAATGTAATTGCAAAATGAAGGATATTTTCCAAAAACCTTTATTTAAAATCACATGGAGTACGAATAATCAGAATTCCAGCAGGCTACACAATGTGGAAAATCCTGGAGGAATAAAAGAAAAATAAATTCAAAAGCTGTCACAGAAACAATCTTAATTATTGATTATTCTTTTTATAAATTTATTCATTTTTTGGGATATGGGCATCGTCAGCTGGTCCAGTATTTATCGCCCCGCCCCTAGTTGCTTCTTGAGAAGGCGGTGAGGAGCTGTCTTCTTGAACAGCTGCAGTCCACCTGCTGTGGGTTGACCCACAATGCTCTTAGGGAGTGAATTCCAGGATTTTGACGTAGCAACAGTGAGGGAACGGCGTTATATTTCCAAGCCAGGACAGTAAGTGGCTTGGAGGGGGACTTGAAGCTGGTGGTATTTCCAAGTATGTTCTGCCCTTTTCCTTCCAGATGGAAGAGCTCGTGGGTTTGGAAGGTGCTATCAGAGGATCTTTGGTGAATTGGAATTAAGTCGTGGATGGAGTTAGAAAGAAATTTTCCAGACATTCACTCATATAATGGCTTGGGAATTTTATCTTTGTTTTTGTCTCCTGGATGGTTGCACGGCTGTAGGGGGGAGGAATTGTCCAGAGATAACATAATAAAAAAATTCTTTATTGCCTGTCATTTATTTTTCCCGCTACTTTTCTTAGAAATGGTTTGTTTTGGTGCAGCTTCCCTATGCCAAATGCTGTGGAACTTACATTTACCATATTGGTGTAAGTTTATACCTAAGTGCCCCAATTTGATTTGGCTCAAAGACACATTACTGAGCAGACCTGTGGCAGTCCAACTCGTCATCAAAAGCCCACATACTGCAGATGCTGAAAATCTGAAGAAAAAATGGAAATGCCCGAGAAAAAGCACACCTCAACAGATTAAGCCATGTTGTCTGGAGAGGGAAGGAGCATTGAAGGTGTCTGAGACAAAATTCTAACTGTTTCTCCCCCTACATCTCACCTACAGAGAGTTTCTTTCCTTCATTTTCTGTTTTCATTGTGCAACACATCCTCTTGTTTTGTAACGTTGGCAATCATGTGACCTCAACTTTCTCAGTCCATAGTAACAGTTAACTGGTGATCCCAAGAGAAAGACTTTCACCCAGCGAGTAGTCAGGGCGTGGAATGCAGTGCCTGGAAATGCGCTGGAGGCAGGAATATGGGAAAGGGAATGGGATTGGCACTAGGTAATAGGGTCGGACTGGTCATAGACCTGATTACAGGCATGATGGACCAAAAGGCCTTCTCATTAGAGATGTCCGGGAGCTGAGGTGACTGACTTCCAACGACCACTACCATCTTCCTATGGGCCAGGCATGACTTCAACCAGTAGACAGTTGGCCTCTCCGATACCCATTGATTCCAGTTTTGCTTGGGCTTCTTGATGTCACACTCTGTCAAATGTGGGCTTCATGTCAAGGGCTGTTACTCTCACCTTACTGGGGTTGCTGGAATTGATGCCAGTGTACACTGAGAGTTCAGATGGAAAACGTTGATGCGTTGCTTTTGAGTTTCCATTGCGTGAGTTGCTCATGATCAAGGGAGCAGGCATTGGAATAAAGGTGCCCACAAAGAGTGAGCCCATTGGTCTTCCTGCCAATTTACTATTCATACAAATCCCTCCCTACCATCACTTGCCTGTTGGCCCAGGATGCACTGCAGTCTTTGGAGGATAGTGCCATTAGTGACATCCATGATGCTGAAGAGTTCTGACAGCTGCCAGTCTACGATTAACCAGCAACCTTTAGCTGGTGGGACTTTCCCTGTGTCTGTGTGGGTTTCCTCTGTGTGCTCCAATTTCCTCCTACAGTCCAAAGATGTGAAGGTTAGCTGGATTGGCCATGGGAAATGCAGGGTTACAAAGATAGGGTAGAGAGGGTGGGTTTGGTTGGGATGCTCTTCGGAAGGTTGGTGTGGACTCAATGGGCCGAATGGCCTGATTCTACATTGTAGGGATTTTATGATATCTTGATCATTTTTGCGAACAGATGCTATTTGGGTGTCCAGACAAGAGGACGATCCAAACGTGCTGGTGTCTGGATTATTGGAGACTGCGGATGAGCGAGCACAGAGAGGCATGTTGGGATACCATGGAAGTTCTGATACCTTGGCCTCTGTGCTAATTGCTTTGGACTTGCGATCCCCAATTCCCCTGACTGTCCATAGCCCTCCGCAAGAAGCTGCAATTCAGTTAGAGCCTGAGAGCTGCACAAGAAATGACCCGAATAGTCACCCAGGGGATGTTAGTCTGAGGAGAATCTAATCTAATGCCCAACGATTCACACTGACTCCATGAGTACCCATCAAAAAACTCCTAGAGAGTATTGTAACAAGCAGCAACAGATATAGATCAGCATCCTACCTAACTAGTTTTTCTGGTAATGCCAAAGAAAAGGTTAACTTCTCAATTATGCTGCACCCCTCTAGCTTTCCATCCAACCCATTCCCTCAATCACCGACTCACCCTAACTCCCCACTAACTTGCACAATGGGCCGTTCTATTCAATGTGCAGCAGCGAGTGCCACAATAGGGGATTTGTCCTGCCTTGACTCTCACTCCACTTCTCTGTAATGCAGCACAGAATGTGTTTTGGAAAAGCTGGACCCGGATGAACCAGCAAGGAATGTGGAACAGCATCTGGGTAGGGATAAGTTTGATCATGATTGTCACTCCTCATGAAATCCTGGCCAGTGATTCAACTTGTTTTATTTATTTTGATTCCACTGTGACTTTGTGTCTAGCTCTTATTCTTTACATTAGCATGACCATGATGATTAGTTAGCAGATGAAAGGCCATGTATATCTGCTGCTGCTTGCTTCAATCTAGGATTTTTTGATTGTCTTCTGTATCCACTATAATTACTGTCATCCACACATCTCAGATGCTTTATATTCTATGCAAATTCCAAGTAGCTCCGATAGCTGTCTTATAATTTCTGCACTGTAAGGACTGAAAAGGTTTGGAGATAGAACACAGACTTACCACAATCCTCTTTGTTATGGCTTTTCACTCGCTGCATTCTGGGATTGTGTATTCAGACTGCTGTCGTGTGGTGCCAATCTGAGTTGGAAGTAGATTATAACCACTCTCTCCTATATTCAAGTGAGCTAGCATTTCAAATGTTCAATTGCACTCCACACTGTCAAATGCCTTGGTGGAGTCTACAAAACCGAGACACATAGCTTTTGGGAATTTTGCTTGCGCTCTATTATTGTTCATGAATCACTACGGTGTGGAAGCAGGTCATTTAGCTCATTTGAATCCACACTGACCATCTGAGGAGCATCCCCTCAACCCCTGCACCCACCCAACACTGCATTTCCCGTGGCTAATCCATCTAGCCTGCACAGCCTTGGATACATTCGGCAATTTCTCATCGCCAATCCACCTAACCTGCATATAGTCATGGAGTCATAGAGATGTACAGCATGGAAACAGCCTGTTCAGCCTCTCCCTGTAGCTCAAATCCTCCACCCCTGGCAACATCCTTGTAAATCTTTTCTGAACCCTTTCAAGTTTCACAACATCTTTCCATTAGGAAGGAGACCACATCTTCAGACTGTGGGAGGGAACAGGAGCACCTGGAGGAAAACCACGCAGACACAGAGAGATTGTGCAAACTCCACACAGACAGTCACCCGAGGCTGGAATTGAACCCGGGTCGCTGGCGCTGTGAGGCAGCAGTGCTACCCACTGTGCCCACCCTTGTCTTTACATAAGCGTTGCATTTACAAACAAACAGAAATTATTATGAAAACTCAGCAGGCCTGGCAGCGTCTGTGGAGAGAAAACAGAGTTAACATTTCAAGGTCAGGTGACCCATCCTCAGACCTGTTCCTCTGGCACCTGTGCTCTACTTATGCTTCATCACCATGATAACACTCACGTATTTGATCACGTATCATCATCTTATTTGCATTTTTTATTAAGGTAGAATAATAAATGCAAACTATGTGCCTCAATTATGAATGTTGCAATACCATCCCAGTAGGAATTGTTACCAACTCAGAGTTAATTAAGGCACTTTGATGTATCTTGAGCATAAGACGTTTGTGATTTTTAATCTACACAAGATTCAAAGTCATGGGAGGAGATAGTGGGGCTGGGCACATTCTGATTGTATATGCTCTTTTTTGAACAAGCAGAGCATACCTCTGGTATGGAATTCTCTCTCACATACAGACACTGCACATACATGCACATATACATGCACATACAGACACACACAGGCACATATAGACACACACACACACACACACAGACACCCATGCAGATACAGGCACAGACACAGACACACATGCACAAACAGACACACGCATGCACACACACACACGTACAGACACACACAGGCGCATATAGACACACACACATGTACAGACACACACAGGCGCATATAGAGACACACACACAAACAGACACACACACATGCATACACACACGTACAGACACACAGGCACATATAGACACACACACAAACAGACACACACACATGCACAGACACTGACACAGATACACATGTACATACAGACATACACATGCATACACACAGACGCACACATAAAGACACACAGACACACATGCACACACACAGACACATGTACACATACAGACACATATGCACACAGGCACATACACATTTCAAGATGCCAGTAAGCTACAGCATCGGAGCTCCTAATCCCAAAACTCTGCACACAGCTGTACTGAAAAGCAAGCAAAGTTACAACTGGAATCTCATTGATATACTGAGATCTTCCTCTATCACTAATCTATCCATTAAAAGGAAATCTGTCTCACAACACTTTTATTGATGTATCCTATATCAGTAAGTAGACCGAGCAAGTGGGAGATTAAATGGTATTAGCTTGAGTTAAGTGTTTTTTTTCTGCAGTACATCTGAGCCGGCTGTGGTCTGAGAATGTATCCTGAGATGGAGAAGTGTTGTGACGCTGCCAATCCAGAGCTCATGGTTCAGGAATGTGAGTGACAAACGGCACACTAATTCAGCCAGCATCATTTACGTTGACAGTGTACGAACATCCAATTTTAATTAAAGTGGGATATTGCATTTTGAAAGAACAAACTGGGGTTGTATGCAATTTCTAAGAAGTATGACTGAAATGTCGATTCTCCTGCTCCTCAGATGTTGCCTGACCTGCTGTGCGTTTCCAGCACCACACCCTTTGACTCTGACTCTCCAGCATCTGCAATCCTCACTTTTGCTCTCCTCGGATAGTCTTGTAGAACAGAGTGACCTAGGGGTGCAGGTACATAATTCTTTGAAGTTTGCGTCTCATATAGATGGGGGATTGAAAAAGGAATGGGTGCACTTGCCTTCAGTCCTTTGAGTACAGGAGTTGGGACGTTATGTTGAGGTTGTACAGGACATTGGCCTCTTTAGGAATACTGGGTCCAGTTCTGGTCGCCTGGTTATAGAAAGGATATTATTAAGCTGATAGGGATCAGAAGAGATTTAATTGGATGTTGCTGGGTATGGAAGGTTTGAGTTATAAAGAAAAGCTGGGTAGGCTGGGACCTTTTTCACTAGAGAATAGGAATTTAGAAGTAACCTTACAGAAGTTTACAAAATCATGAGGGGTATAGATATGGTTAATAGATGTTATCTTTTCTCTCGGATGGGGGACTTTGAAGACTAGGGAACACATTTTTAAGGTGAAAGGAGAGAGATTTTAAAAAAGGCATGAGAGGCAATTTTTTATTTATACAGAGTGTGCTTCTAGTGTGGAATGAACTTCCTGAGGAAGTGGTAGCTGTGTGCACAATTGCATTCAAAAAAAGTTTGGTTAAATACATGAATAGAAAAGGTTTGGAGGGATATGGGCCAGGAGCAGGCAGGTGGGACTAATTTAGTTTAAGATTATGGTTGGCATGGACTAGTTGTACCGTGTGCTTTTGAGTTGTAAGACTCTGACTCTATTGCGACATCTACCCATTTGGAACAAGACAACACAAAGTTAGCAGTCAGATTTATTTCATCACTCATGTCCAAGAATAACGCAAGTCACTGGGCGGCAAAAGCAGGCCAGGGACAGAATTAACAGGAGTCACTGGACCCAACACACTCACTCTGATTTCTCTCCACAAATCTGCTGAGGTTTACCAGCAATAACTGGCTCTGCTTCAGATTTATGGCATCCACAGTTCTTTCGGTTTTCTTGTCCAATAAAATAAAACATAAGGGTCTTATCAATCGCGAGACTCTGGGGCAGGGGTGGAGATGTTGCCATTGACCATAAGAGTGAGTGGGGATCCTGTGAATGGCAGAATGAGATGGATTGTGGGAGTAGTTCCTGGTGACCGTAAGAGTGGGTGGGGATCCTTTGAATGGCATAATGAGGTGGATTGTGGGAGTAGTTCCTGTTGACCATAAGAGTGGGGAAGGGGTGGTTTAAAGCTGCTAAAACATAGATCAAATTTTGTGGATTTAAAGAGATCCTCTGTTTTTCCTCAACAATTCAAAACTGTAACACTGCTCAAATTATTCAACCGAGAGGTGCAGTCGCACGTAATATATTCTACAGACAAAGGGCAACAGGCACCGCAAGAGTCAAAATCGCAGGACAATCCCTTCAAATACGAGTCATCCTGAACATTAGGGGCCTGCGTCAGATATACAGAAACCTGAGAAATAGTTCAATCGGGCTGAATTTTATCAGAAATCGGCTAATTGCTAATTCTGGTTTGAGGGAGGGGCTCCCCCTCCATTACCCCCGGTGTGTTTTTTTAAACCATTTTGGAAATCCACTTCAATTGCCTTTGCACCAAATTTCCACAGTGCCCAGCTCATCCTCCTGGCGGCAGGGAGTGGAGGGTGGCGATGGGGGTGGGGTGGGTGGGGATGGGGGAAGAGGTGTGGGGATTCTGGTGCCAGTGCTATTTTTAAGCTTAGATGCATACCAAGTCATGCACAGCCAGATGGTTTCCCTTCACCATGCACATGAATTAGATTCACATTTAGATTTCATTGTCACATGTAAATAAGTACAGGAGTTTTATGAAAAGTGTCTAACGTTCCTACACAGGATTCCATCTTAGATACAAAGGTACCCAGGTACAAAAAAACTAAGGTACAAAGTGGTAAGAGAAACAGAGTTAAAAGGTTAAGCGTTGCATAGAATCCCTACAGTGTATAAACAGGCCCTTTAGCCCAACAAGTCTACACCAACCTTCCGAAGAGTAACCCATCCAGACCCATTCTGCTCCCCTATTATCCGATATTTAGCCTAACTAAATCACCTAACCTGCATATCCCTGAATGGATAATTTAGCCTGGCCAGGCTATATGGATAATTTAGCCTGGCCAGGCTATATGGATAATTTAGCCTGGCCAATCCACCTAACCTGTACATCTTTGGACTGTGGGAGGAAACCAGAGCACCCAGAGGAAACCCATGTAGGCACAGGGAGAATGTGCAAACTCCACACAGACGGTCACCAGCTGGAATCAAACCCAGCTGCTATGAGGCAGCAGTGCTAACCACTGAGCCATGGCGCTACCCTGAGTAGAACAAGTAGAGAAATAAGGTGATAGTTAACGTTAAAGTCTTTCCTAATTTAACTGGGAAAAAAAAATAAAGGAATGAAGTTAGAAGTTCAGCCAGCCAGAAACATACACCTGACAGAGCACGTTGCTGGCACAGCTGATACTTCATTGCAAATTGAAGGTCAACTACCAAGCAAAACAGATGACCTGTTCTTGGCATCATCCCATTATAGACCCCTGTGTGAGAGAGTGCTAATCTTTCCTCGCTGCCCAATGCAGCCCAATGTCTTGTAGGCCATCCTGCTCTTGGAGCTTGCTCCACCATTCAATAAGATCATGGCTGACCTTTTCATAGGCTCAGCACCACTTACCCACGCTCTCACCGTATCCCTTAATTCGTTTATTATAGTCATAGAGACGTACAGCATGGAAATAGATCCTTTGGTCCAACTCGTCCATGCGGCCAGATATCCCAACCCAATCTAATCCCATCTGCCAGCACCTGGCCTATATCCCTCCAAAACCTTTTCGTATACCCATTCAGATGCCTTTTATATGTTGTAATTGTACCAGCCTCCATCACTTCCTCTGGCAGCTCATTCTATACACGTACCACCCTCTGCTTAGGTCTTTTTTTATATCTTTCCCCTCTCATCCTAAACCTATGCCCTCTAGTTCTGGACACCCCCGACCCCAGGGAAAAGACTTTGTCGATTTATCCTATCCATGCCCCTCATAATTTTATAAACCTCTATAAGGTCACCCCTTAGCCTCTGACCCTCCAGGGAAAACAGCCCCAGCCTATTCAGCCTCTCCCTATAGCTCAAACCCTCCAACCCTGGCAACAACCTTTTAAATCTTTTCTGAACCCTCTGACATTTATTGTTTTAAAAAAAAACTACCTTAGCTTTAAAGATCTTTACTGAAGTAGCGTCAACTGTTTCACTGGGCAGGGAATTCCATAGATCAACAACCCTCTGGATGAAGAAGTTCCTCCTCAATTCAGTCCTAAATCTGCTTCCCCGAATTTTGAGTCTATGCCCTCTTGACCTAGTTTCACCCGCCAGTGGAAACATCCTCTCTACCTCTATCTTATCTATTCCCTTCATAATTTCATATGTTTCGATAAGATCCCTCCTCATTCTTCTGAATTCCAATGCATATAATCCCAGTATACTCAATGTCTCCTCATAAGCCAACCCCCTCAACTCCGGAATTAACCTAATAAACCTCCTCTGCCTCCCGTCTAGTGCCAGTACATCCTTCCTCAAGTAAGGAGACCAAAGCTGCATGCAGTACTCCAGCTGCAACAAAACCTCTCTGCTTTTAAACTCAATCCCTTTAGCAATGAAGGACAAGATTCCATTTGCCTTCCTAATTACCTATTGTACCTGCAGACCAACTCTGCGATTCATGCACAAAGACATCCAGGTCCCTCTGCATGGCAGCATAATGCAACTTTTTACCATTCAAGTAATAATTCTTTTTACTGTTACTCCTGCCAAGATGGATGACTTCACATTTATTAACATTATATTTCATCTGCCAGACCTTTGTCCACTCACTCAATGTATCTATGCAACGTTGCACGCTTCGCTCTGTCACTCATCTTAGTGTCATCTGCAGACTTTGACACACTACACATGGTCCTAACTCCAAATCATCCAAATAAATTGTAAATAATTATGGTCCCAACACGGATCCCTGAGGCACACCTTAATTACTGATTGCCAGCCAGAATACCACTCATTTATCCCCACTGTTTGCTTCTTGTTAGTCAACCAATCCTCCATTTATGCTAATATTTTACCCATCATGCCATGCATCCCTGTCTTATGCAGCAGCCTCTTGTGCAGCACCTTGTCGAAGGCCTTTTGGAAATCTAGGTGCACCACATCCATTGGGTCCCCGTTGTCCACCTTGCTTGTAATGCCTACCCAGATTTGTTAAGCATGACCTGCCCTTCATGAACCCGATGTGTCTGCTGTGTCTTCCCAATGGGACAATTTCTATCTAGATGTCTTGTTATTTCTCACTTGATAACAGACTCAAGCATCTTCCCCATAACAGAGGTTATGTTAATTGGTCTATAATTCCCCATCTTTTGTCTACCTCCTTTTTAAAACAGTGGTGTCACATCTGGTGTTTTCCAGTCTGCTGGGACTGCCCCAGAGTCCAGCAAATTTTGGAAAATTGCCACCAGCGCACTTTCTATTTTTCCCGCCATCTCTTTTCGGACCCTGGGATATATTCCATCAGGGCCAGGAGACTTGTCTCTCCTTAGCTCCATTAGCTTGTCCAAAACTCCCTCTTCCATAATAATGATTGTTTCCAGATCCTCACCTACCTATGTCTCTTTGTCAATTTTTCATTCTATTATTGTCTTCCACTGTGAAGACTCATACAAAATACCTGTTCAATGCCTTGGTCATTTCCTTATATCCCATAACTAAATGCCCCTCCTCATCCTCTGAAGGACCAGCAGTTACTTGAGCCACTCTTTCTTGTTTTATATATTGATAGAAACGTTTGCTCTCTGTCTTTTTATTCTGAGCTAGTTTTTATTTTCTTACGTTCTATGTTACTTTGTTTTAAAGCTCTTTTTGTGGCTTCCTGTTGGCCTTTAAAGTTTTCCCAATCTTCTAGTTTCCTGCTGTTCTTGGCAATTTTGTATGCCTCCTCTTTCAATTTGAAAGCCTCCCTTATTTCCTTCGTCAGCCATGGCTTTTCTTACTGTTCTTTCTTTTCACTGGAATATACTTTTGCTGAGCACTTTGAGAAACTGCTTTGAAAGTCCTCCACTGCTTGTCAACTGTCCCACCATAAAGTCTTTGTTTCCAGTCTATTTTAACCAAGTCCCCCCTCATCCTATTGTAGTCTCCCTTGTTTAAAGACAGGAACCTGGTATTGGATTTTATCTCCACACTCTCCATTTGTATTCTAAATTCAACCATTCAACTGAGATCGCTCTTATCAAGAGGATCCCTAACTAAGAGGTCATTAATTATTTCTGCCTCATTGCAAAGGACCAGATCTAGGATAGCTTGGTCCCTCATCAGTTCCATTACATGCTGTTCAAGAAAGCTATCATGGATACACTCAATGAACACCTCCTCAAGGCTACCCTGACCGAGCTGGTTCGACCAATCTACATGTAGATTAACCCCCCGCGCCCCCCCCACCACCCCACCCCATGATAATTGCCATACCATTTTTACAGATATTGGTCATCTTTAGGAGTCTCCTCATTATTCATGGGGGACCATGACCTACAAGGAAACCTTCAAATGGTTCCTAATATTCCCTTGCCTTCTGCAACAGCAAAAGTGAACAAAAGAGCAAACAAGCCTCTCAGAACAGACAGAGACTATTTGCCTTTACAGCAGCAACAATAAGTTTATTGTCAATGAACCACCATTGCTCTCAGCTCATGTCTATGGGAATGAACTGTCACTTTTAATTCCTATCTGGCTTCCCCACTCACCAAGGCTGTGCTGCAGCATGTAGAAGGTGAAATTACTCCTGATCAATGTCCTCATCGCCCCCCACCACCCCGAACGCTGCTGCTCTCCCAGTTCTTCAGTGTCCATCGCACTCACCTTTGCCAGTGTAGGCAGAGTACATCATACTAGGATTAAGCAGTACCTTCTGTATGAACTATACTGCAAGGCACCTTCAAACCAATTGAAACATTGGAATCTCATCAGATCCATCATCAGCTCCTCAATAGTTCTGGTTGAAGAATGAGCTGCACTCTGCTTCAGTCAAGGGATTGTCTAATGGAATCATAAGTCATGGTTGTAATGGCTAAGCCTTGTGTCCCAGTCACTATCCTTGTGTGGCAATCAACCATTGGCAGTGACCATACTCATTCGTACAGTAGGAAATGATGGCTCTGACAACGATGGCTATGGACTGCCTCTACATGAACCTCTGCCCTCAAGACCTCAGTCCAATGATATATCATGCCATTACAGTGAGAGATTGATTACTGATAACTTCTCCCTGTTTCCCACATGACCCAGGAATGGCAGCACTGCGTGTAAGAACATGTTAGCGTGTAGGGGATTACTGATTAAGATTACTGGATGATTTGAAGACACTGGCCATTATCCTTAGATTAGACACCTCAGAATTTGCTTAAGCTATGCTGTGTTTTAGACAGGGTAACTAAAGTGAAAGTGTTCCTAATGGCTCCTTTCCATGGATTGCCAACTTGCTCTGGTGGAAAGGCTGGTGTATTCCACTGATCCAGAGAGTGAAGTATGTCTGAGGGTTAAAGGGTCATCGAAAGGAGAGGTGATTGGTGAAAGAATCTGAGGTGATATAGGGCAAAGGCTTTTACTCAGTGGGGTGGACTTGGCGCTTTTCAATGGAGGACAGGCAGGGAGTGTGTGGTCAGCTCACACCCGCCCTGCTGTTCCAACTCGTGGAGTCAAGTATTCAGCTGATCAATTAACATTGTGAAGGGGGGGCTCCACACTCAATCTGGATTCTAGCACTGAACTTCTGGTGGGACAGGAGCAAGGAGTCAGTCCCAGCCAGCAATTTACAGGCCTCCCGTCCACCCTCCCCATCCCCCCTCCCACTCTCCCTAATTCGCTTGTCGACCTATTAATAAAATCGCGGAGCAAATGAAGTCCACAAACGTCCGGACACAGCCGCCCTCAGCAGCCTACATCATCCACCCTTGTGCCACTTCCTTACACATGGCATTCTTTACTGCCAACAGTTTTCCTTTGAACTTGCAAAAGGTCAAGCGTGCCTTTTTTAACAAATGTTCGAATTTATTATTTGCAGGTGGGCGGGCAGGCCTCTGATTTTGGAACCATACCAACCACATTCTTGAAGACTGATGGCATGCTGCCAGCTTAGCAACTCAAAGTCATCATGCAATAATCCATTTAAGTGCAAGGGATATGTTAACACAATTTGAGGCCAAAACATTGTGCCAGTGGTTAGGATTTTCAGGGTACTGCCTATTTGGGTTGCTCGATAAGGACGCAATAGAAGTTTTCAGATGGGATTGGAGAAATACTCGCAGGAGAGCAATAGACATTGTGGGATATAAAGGAAAGTGGGAGAGTGGGGCTAACCTGAAAGATTGAATGGCTCGAAACGCCTCCTTCAGAACTGCATTCTTCTATTGTGTTACAATATGTTAAGCAAAATACACTTACTGTGGCCAAATAATGATGGCAATATCAAAAAGTGATTCCCAATAAGGAGGAAAAGTCAGTACCTGCATTGATTCAGAACAATGTGGAATGCACCTCATTCACACAAAGTTAAAAATAACACAACACCAGGTTATAGTCCAACAGGCTTATTTGGAAGCACTAGCTTTCCAATGAAGGAGCGACGCTCTGAACGCTAGTGCTTCCAATCAAACCTGTTGGACTATAACCTGGTGTTGAGTGATTTTTAGCTTTGTCCACCCCAGTCCAACACTGGCTCCTCCACCTCATTCAAACAGTAGCGTCATGGTGATAAACATTTCAGCTCCCCTTATGAGTGAAGATTTGTGCACATTGAAAGCTAGAACGTAATGACGATAATAATAGGAAAGCAAGTAACCTCCTTACAAAAACAGGCAGTAAATCTAAATATTTTATTTGTGGGATCGATCGATGCTGTCTGTCTGGAGAGCAATTGAGCACCGTTGCCTATTCCACTTGTCCCTAATTTCAAAGAGGGTGCTAAATGTCATGAGAAAAATACAATTCATATTGTGGAATGTTAAATAATAAATCAGCCATCTACAAGTACATACCTGTTTAACGAGTTTGCCTGGGGATGACAAGAACATTTCACATCTCCCACATCTCACATTTCCTTTAAGGCTTACAACTTTATATGCACTTGAAGCATATTCTGACATAGTACTGAACTGCCAGAGATAACTAAGGCGATCAGTATTCCTTAATTTGACATTAAACTGTAAATGGTTTCAGTGGACTGCGCAAGAATAATGAATATAAGGTGAATGAGATCCGTGCTGAAATTGTTATTCCTGTTATATAATACCAACTTTATGTGATACCAGAGAGAAGCAGCTTATGTTTTGTACAGTGGAGTATTTCTAAGGAACATCATCCGGTACGGGGCAGACATTTCTTGCCCTGGCAAGAGAACAGCTGACAGAAACGTTTCCCAGTGTTTAGCCTGCATTGACGTACAATAGCTCCTGACTGTACTTGACAAGTGAACATTAAAGGGGAGGGGAGTGTGTGGAACTGATCCAGAGTGACTTTAGTCCCTTTGAGATACTTTTTTCTTGGTGCCACTTCCTCTAACACTGTCTTTGAAAAGGGAGATGAAATGCAGAGAACGGTACACCAATGAATTTGTGTCAAAGGCAGACAAATTAGTCAGATCTTTGTTGAAAGGATTGAATTATAAAATATTTAGAAATGGAAAATATAACTAAAAATGGTTGGTCTTTTATCCTGTGCTTGAAGCCAATATTGCATCCTACATATTGATTTCGATTGAATTTGATTTATTATTGTTACGTATCTAGGTACAGTGAAAAATTTTGTTTTGTGTGCAGCACAGGCAGATCATACCATACAAAGTGCATTAGGGTAATAGAACAGAGTGAGGAATACAATGTTACAGCTGCAGGGAAGGTGCACAAAGAGTGAAATCAATATTAAATTTAAAACTTGAGAGGTCCTCTCAGAAGTCTAATAATAGTGGGGTAGAAACTGTTCTTGATACCATTGGTACACATGTTTAAGCTTTTGTATCTTCTGCCTGATGCAAGAGGTTGGAAGAGATTATAACCGGGGTGGGAAGGGTCTTTGATGATGTTGGCTGCCTTCCTGAAGCAGTGAGAAGGGTAGGTTGGGCCAATGGATGGAAGATCGGTTTGTACGATGGACTGGGCTGTGTTCACAACTCTGTTGTTTCTTCTGTGCTGGACAGAGCAGTTGCCACACCAAGTTGTGAAGCGCCCAGATAGAATCTTTTCTGTGGTGCATTTATAGAAATTGGTGAGAGTCCCTATGGACACACTGAATTTCCTTAGCGTCCTGAGGAAGTAGAGACATCTGGACTATGGTAACTACCCATATATGGTCCTTAAGACTGCTTGCTCCTTATTACTTAAGAAATGCTCCTCAACCCCTTATGTAGTGTAACATTCCCTCATTTATATCTGTATGGCATAGAAACTCAAATACTACTCTCCAGGATAGGGTCGAAGACCTCTCTCTTCACATATTAATTCTTTTGTCTTAAGGAGTTTGACACGGTTCGTGTGATTTCGCCTTGTGGGAGAGTTGAGGACCAGAGAGCATCATCTCAGAGGAAGTGGTTGCTCAGGTTATGTCAGAGATGAGGAGCAATTCTTTCCATCCGAAGGTAATGAACCTGTGAAGCTTTACCTCAGATGGTCATTGATGCTGGAACGCCAAGTATATTTGAGGCTGAGAGAGACAGATTTTTAACCAGTAAGGGAATCAAGGATTATGGGGAAAAGGCAGGGAAGTGGAGTTGAGGATTATCAGATCTGCTGGAGCAGACTCTATGGGCTGAACTAATTGCTTCTGCTCCTGTACTTTGTGGTCTTTCTGGAAATCTCTGTAGGCATTGGCTGCATATAGCATACTATTGGCATGAAAAGATGCCATCCTATGTGCCTTTAGAAAGGACTGCCAAATCCTACTTCCACTAAATACTGCATTCTTGCTCTGCACTTCATAATAAGTTGTCCCTCATAGAGGTTCCACAGGAGACTTTATTCAGAATGATTTTGGTGGAACCATTCTGCGAGTAAAGTGCTGGTTATCGTTGTGAAATAAGACTCCATTCAATTCACAAGAATAAAACCCTTTCTTTCTGCTCAATTCACTGCTGCCCTTGCCAGTTTAGCAGCTGTGACATGCCCTTTGATTGAAACATGGACTCTACCCCAACTGTATCTCACCAGCCTCGGCTTGAATATTCATCTGCATGGAGACTTCTCGGAGGTTTATTTCAATCTCAGTAACATTAGTAGAGGTTTGCGGTTTATCTTGACTGGAATTTCAGTCCCATGGGATACTCTGTGAACCTTTCAAATCCTCACGCAACTCCTTGGTTGTGTATTTCTGCTCGGTCTCTGTCAAAGCTCCTGTTGTGAAATAGATCCATTTTTGTGTTTAGTGTTCATTTGAAAAATAAAGGATTGTCACTAATCTTGTATTTAATAAACCTGTGGCTGCTGTAGTGAATAATTCTGGATTCTAATGTGCTAAAACATCATTAGAATGTAGCGTCTCTTTGATCCTTTCGAAGCTGTTATCTGCTTATGCTGCAACACCATAGAGGATTTTTTAAAATTAAAAGCTATCTTATGGATTGGCCAAGATCGGGGACAAACATCTCTACTTGACTCAATGTGACTAAGAATCATTGTACATTATTTATGTACTTCATTGCCAAAAATTAATTGATGCATCTAGTCTTCCTTGGTTCCTTGTTGTTGTGGTTCTGTTCGCCGAGCTGAGAATCTGTGTTGCAGATGTTTCGTCCCCTGTCTAGGTGATATCCTCAGTGCTTGGGAGCCTCCTGTGAAGCGCTTCTTTGATCTTTCCTCCAGCATTTATAGTGGTTTGAATCTGCTGCTTCTGGTTGTCAGTTCCAGCTGTCCGTTGCAGTGGTCGGTATATTGGGTCCAGATCGATGTGCTTATTGATTGAATCTGTGGATGAGTGCCATGCCTCTAGGAATTCCCTGGCTGTTCTCTGTTTGGCTTGTCCTATAATGGTAGCGTTGTCCCAGTCGAATTCATGTTGCTTGTCATCTGCGTGTGTGGCTACTAAGGATAGCTGGTCGTGTCGTTTCGTGGCTAGTTGGTGTTCATGGATGCGGATCGGTAGCTGTCTTCCTGTTTGTCCGATATAGTGTTTTGTGCAGTCCTTGCATGCGATTTTGTACACTACATTGGTTTTGCTCATGCTGGGTATCAGGTCCTTTGTTCTGGTGAGTTGTTGTCTGAGAGTGGCTGTTGGTTTGTGTGCTGTTATAAGTCCTAGTGGTCACAGTAGTCTGGCTGTCAGTTCGGAAATGCTCTTGATGTATGGTAGTGTGGCTAGTCCTTTGGGTTGTGGCATATCCTCGTTCTGTTGTCTTTCCCTTAGGCATCTGTTGATAAAATTGCGCGGGTATCCATTGTTGGCGAATACTTTGTATAGGTGTTCCTCTTCCTCTTTTTGTAGTTCTTTAGTACTGCAGTGTGTTGTGGCTCTTTTGAATAGTGCCTTGTTGCAACTTCTTTTGAGTGTGTTGGGGTGGTTGCTTTCGTAGTTTAGGACTTGGTCTGTGTGTGTGGCTTTCCTGTATACCTTTGTGGTGAATTCTCCGTTCGGTGTTCTCTGTATTATCACGTCTAGGAATGGGAGTTGGTTGTCCTTTTCTTCCTCTCTAGTGAATCAGATTCCTGTGAGTGTGGCGTTGATGATCCGGTGTGTGTTCTCTATTTCTGTGTTTTTAATGATTGCAAAAGTGTCATCCACATATCTGACCCAGAGTTTGGGATGAATTTGCGGTCAGACTGTTTGTTCTAATCTTTGCATTATCTTCTGCTATGAGTCCAGAGATGGGTGAGCCCATGGGTGTGCCGTTGATTTGTTCATATATTTGGTTATTGAATGTGAAGTGTGTTATGAGGCACAGGTCCAGTAGTTTGACTATGCCGTCTTTGTTGATAGGTTCACCATCCTGTTGTCTGTTCTGTTGTTGGTTCCTTGTTGTTGGTTTACATGTTACCATTCTCTAGAAAATTGGTTTTGCTCATTTATTGTAAGGCCTGCATTCTGAAGCACTTTTGACATGCCCTTGTCATATTGGTCATGGTCCTTTTTCCATTTCCATGCACTAGGATATCATCCATGTTCCCTGTTCCTTTCCAGGATTCCAGACATTGACAGTTGGAAAATCTCTGGTGCAACGCAAATAGTAAGCAGTAATAACAATACTGCATGAATGGTGCATCAAATTTAGTCAGCAATATTGACTCTTGGTTAAAGGGTACTTGTCAGAATGGGGATCAGTTAGCTCAGTCGACTGAATGGCTAACTTATGATGCAGAATGATGCCAAGAGTGCAAGTTCAGTTCCTACATTGGCTGAGTTTGCCATGAAGGTCCCACCTCTCAACCTTCTCCTGAGGTGTGGTGGCCCTCAGGTTAGACCAACTCCAGCCATCTCTCTCTCTCTCTCTCTAATGGTTCTGCTTTCCCTGTTACAGGAATGGTATTCCTAGAGAGGGTTCAGGAGAGATTTACCAGGAATGGAAGGCTTGAGTTATAGGGATATGCTGGGACTTATTTCACTGGAGGTTGAAAGGTGACCTTAGAGAGGTTTATAAAATCATGAGAGGTATAGATTAGGTGAAAGGCAGGTATCCTTTCCCTAATGTGGGTGATTTTAAGACAAGGGGGCACATATTTAAGGTGAGAGGAGAAAGATTTAAAAAAGACATGAGGGGCACCTTTTTTTTCACAGAGGGTGGTTTGCACAGGAAGTGGTGGATGTGGGTACAGTTACAATGTTTGAAAAATAGTTAGATAAGTAGATAGATAAGAAATGTTTGAAGGGATATGGTCCAAGCGCAGGTAGATGGGATTATGGTCAGTATGGACTGGTTGGAACGAAGGGTCTGTTTCTGTGTTGTATGGCTCTGTGACTCTAATGAAAGAGTAGCCTCATGGTCCTCTGGGATTATGATAACTATCACACTGGTCAGAACCCGCAACTGGCATCCAGTTTTGTAAATAAAACCTCCTTGTTTGTATTTTGCCAAACTATGTGAACTGAATAAATAGGATGGAGTTCACTCCTCAGCTCCTGAGGTTAACTGAGTGAGATCTTGTGTCTAAAGCAATGGTCCTAAAAAACTTAATACTGTGTCTGCCCAATCGCACAGTCTCTGATTGGAGGATCAGTTGGAATCTGGCGCAGTCTCCTATTGCAGAGTCTTCATGTTAGTGAACGTTAATGTGCCTACAAATGATCGTAACCCAGTATAATTATTGAGACTTAGTAAACTACAATTTGTTATCAAAGGCATGGACATATTCTGCTATAACATTTTCATGGTCCATTCCCCCTCACAGACCACTGAATGGCTCTTTAGACGAATGAGTGAAGGATGATTAGTGAAAACAATCTACCCGCGGCCAAAGCATCATGGTTGGTATTCAGGCAAAAGATTATTTTATAACGAGATCGACACACAAGCTTCAGTCTCCTTTTGTTCTGGGAGCAGTTACTTGTCCAGAGTACCATTGTATCAGTTCCATTTTCGGCATTATGACCATGCTTTCAATCACACTGTTTAACTGAGATTTGCCTTTTGCCATCAAAGGGATGAGGAACTTTCCTGCGAGCGTAAATCAGATGGATTTAGTCTCTTCTTGCACGGTAAGGTGATACTCCCCACTTCTATTCACCCGTACCTCTGAATAGCTTTGGAAATTCTCATCAAAATTTTCATTCTGTAATTTCTAGTCTGTGCGAAACTTATGAATACTTGTATTTCTGCTCAACAGTGAGGTACTCTGATTGGTCTGTACTGTGTGTTTGTCACTGAGTTAGGATTAGAATTAGGGTCATTGTCGCTGAGTGAGAACACTGGAAATCAAATTGGGCTTTCCCCCACAGTCATTTACAGCAGTTAAAAGTTTTTTTAAAAAATGTTAAACTCTGCAATTTACCTGTCATCTCAGCACAGTAATTTTTTTACAAAGCGGATGTGGACATTGAAGTTAGAGGGGCAGCACAGTGGCTCAGTGGTTAGCACTGCTACTTCACAGCACCAGGGATCCAGGTTCGATCCCAGCCTTAGGCAACTGACTGTGTGGCGTTTGCACATTCTCCCTGTGTCTTCCTCCAGATGCTCCGGGTCCCTCCCATAGTCCAAAGATGTGCAGGTTAGGTGAATTGGACATGGGGAATTGCCAATGTTGTTCAGGGATGTGCAGGTTAAATGCATTAGCCAGGACTAAACATAGGGTGGGGGGAATGGAACTCGGTGAGTTACTCAGTGAGGGCTTGTTGGGCTGACAGTCTGTTTCCACACTGTAAGGATTCTTTGATTCTGTACGGAAATTGGAAATATTGTGCATAATATGAACAACTGCATCAAGGTTCAGGAAGCTATTAACAGCGTGAGTAAATGATGAATGGACGTCAACATAGTGAGGTGTGAGATTCTTTATTTGACATGCAGAATGACAACAGGCAAATATATGGAATGAGCTGCCAGAGGAAGTGGTGGAGACTGGTACAATTGCAACATTTAAGAGGCATTTGGATGGGTATATGAATAGGAAGGGCTTGGAGGGATATGGACTGGGTGCTGGCAGGTGGAACTAGATTAGGTTGGGATATCTGGTCGGCATGGATGAGTTGGACCGAAGGGTCTGTTTTCGTGCTATATATCTCTATGACTGTGGGCCATATAGCCTCCTTCTATTGTGTAATCATTCTATGATTGGCTGTGGGGTGCTTTGGTCCTGTGGTCATGACATTGGCATTTAAACATAAGCCTTTCTTTCCCTCCTGTAATCTCCTGGGAGAACCAATATAAACAAAGGAAATTCCACGTCCAACAATGGGAAATAAAATCTGGAGAATTCCTGTTTGATCCCCTGAGACTATCAACGTCAGTATAGAGAATCCCACAGTCTTATTTCTAAATACCTCAGAGGTAATCAACTGCAATTATCTTTTGATGTTATTAATCTGGAGAAAGTTTATTCTCCGAGAAAGTGAGGACTGCAGGTGCTGGAGAGTCAGAGTCGAAAGGTGTGACACTGGAAAAGCACAGCCAGTCAGGCAACATCCGAGGAGCAGAAGAGTTGACGTTTCGAGGATGAGCTCTTCATCAGGAATGAGTTCTTCATCCTAATGACAAGCTTATGCCCAAAACGTTGACTCTCCTGCTCCTCGGATGCTGCCTGACCGGCTGTGCTTTTCCAGTGTCACACTTTTTAAAAGTTAATTCTATTGTGTTTCTTTTGTAGAGAAATCACACAAAATCATGCCTAGAGAAGATGTGAAAAGCAGAAATCAACTTCTGTTATTCTCTTTTTTAAAAAAATGATTTACATGGTATAAAGGAAAAGGAGCAGTCCCATACAAAACAGAGATCTCTATTCTGTTCTCCGGGCAGAAAAATCCTAAATTATTCCTTTATAAGCAAGTTTCCTTTATTGGTCAGTGCATGGATTATAGGAATTGGGAGGTCATGTTCCAGCTGTACAGGACATTGGCTAGGCCCCTGGTTTGGAATATTGCGTGCAATTCTAGTATCCCTGCTATAGAAATAATGTTGTGAAACTTGAAAGGGTTCAGAAAAAATTTACAGAAAAAGTTGCCAGTGTTGAAGGGTTTGAACTATAGGGAGAGGCTGAATAGGCTGGGGCTGTTTTCCCTGGAGTGTCAGAGGCTGAAGGGATGACCTTATAGAGGTTTATAAAATCATGAGGGGCATCGATAGGGTAAGTAGACAAGACCCCTGGGGTGGGGGAGTCCAGAACTAGGCATAGGTTTAGGGTGAGAGGGGAAAGATTTAAAAGGGAGCTAAGGCAAGACATTTTCACACAGAGGATGGTACATGTATGGAATGAGCTGCCAGAAGAAGTGGTGGAGGCTGGTACAACTACAACATTTAAAAGGCATCTGGATGGGTATATGAATAAAAAGGTTTAGAGGGATATGGACCAAGTGCTGGCAAATGGACTACATTAATTTAGGATATCTAGTCAGCATGGACGAGTTGGACTGAAGTGTCTGTTTCCATGCTGTACATCTCTATGACTCTATGAGTTTACAATTTTATTAAGCCTAGTCTATAAAGATGGCCTTCCTCATAAGCTAAAGATCAAAATTAGGCAATGATGTGTCAAAGTCTTCACTTATGGTTCAAAGAGATTTTATAAACCATAAAACCATGAGTACATCAGAGAACAGAAATCCTTTCATTGTGAAACAACTGTATGGAGGCCAATATCCCGTCACTGATTCACCCTTTATTTACAAGTGCCCAGTACATGGGCTCTGACCAGCCAGCTCAGAGCCAGTCCCTAGACTGAGGAGACTCTCTGGCACTCCTGTTTATATCTGTCAGCCAAGGTTCCCTGATTGACCCAGGTTAACATTCAATCAAGGATCTCATAGTCAATGAGATCTACTGGCCCTCAAAACACATTGTTTATTCCTGAAAGAAAAGGGATGAGCTTGAAGGAGACGAGCCAACAGGGCTACAGGGATTCAGCAGGACAATGGGACTGGCTCCACTTGTCCCCATGGGGCTAGAATGACTTAGAAGGGCCAAATAGTTTCATCTGTGCCATAAACAGCTGTCCAGTTGAATGCATCGTTGGCATTTAATGTAATGGACCTTCCTGAAAAGAATTGAAGCAGGAATTGAGCCATTTCAGATTTGAAATGTTAACTCTGATTTTTCTCTCCACAGATGCTGCAAGACCTGCTGAGTTTCTCCAGCAATTTTGTTTCACTGAATTGGCCCTTGAGACCCTGATTGAAGCGTTCTCTGTTGGTGTGAGAAACCTTACCAGATTAGTTCACCTTTAAAAACAAACTATCGTGGATGCTGGAAATCTGAAACATACACAAAAAAAAACTGAAAGTGCTGAATAAACTCAACAGATCTGACAGAATCTGCAGAGAAAGAAAGTTAACATTTCGGGATCAATACGACTCTTCTACAGACTGTGGTTAGGTCGGTACAGAGGTCAAATAATTTGGCATTATCAGCGCAATATTTCTGACAATGATCAACTTGTATGTTCACGAATTATCTTCTAAATTGATGGCAAAACTCAACTGATTTCAATTTGAAAATTAACTATTTGCTTTTAGTCACAGTTAATTGCATGATTAAGAAACTTGACTGTGCTGAGTCCCTTAAATTTTCTTAAGAGCTGTATAAAATTTTTGCTTTTCTTTCCAGGTGAGTGAGTTGGGTGAGATGATATTTATTGTGCCTTCCAACCATCAGCTGTCTCTTGCAGACAAAGATTACTCTATTCCCTTCTCAGGGTGAGTCTATAGGTGGCTGTACTAACAATGTGGCTGCCACAGGGTGTGTTACACTTACACTTGGGACATAAGGTGGTCATGGGAAAGGGGGCTGTGGTAGCATGCTCCTTTCACTGCTTTTGCCCGGCTTCCAATTTTTCCCAACAGCAAGTCTCGAGGTACTTGATACCTTCCCGGATGCTCCTCTTCCACTTTGGACAGTCTTGGCCCAGTGATTCCCAGGTGTCTGTGGGAATGCTGCACTTTGCCAGTGAGGCCTTGAAGGTGTCCCTGAAGTGCTTCCTCTGTCCAGTATGCGAGGACAACAACATCAGATCCGACACCAAGCTCCTGATTTAGAGGGATATGATGGTTCCCGCCCTCCTGTACAGCTCTGAGACAGCAGACACCTCAAGGCACTGGAGCAGTCCCACCAACACTACCTGCGCAAGATCCTGTGAATCCACTGGGAAGAAAGAAGCACCAACGCCAATGTCCTTGACCAGGCCAACATCCCCAGCATCGGAGCATTGACCCCACCCGCCCTTGATCAGTTGCAACGGGCTGGGCACATTGTTCCCGTGACCGACAAGAGGCTCCCCATGCAGGTGCTCTACTCCCAGCTCCGAAACGGCAGGCACCACTACCAGACTAGGACCAAATATAATTTCTTAATGGGTTTAAAACATCAATGTGGAAGTTGCTCCAACATGGAGGAGACAAATAACTACAATGATTGACCCACTCAGACCCAGTGGGAAAGGGAGAGTTTTAAGACATTTTCTCATTAACCTGTTCAGAATTGCCCTCAGGAATAGGTGGGGTTTGAACTTAAAATCTCCTGGCTCAGAGGCAGGGACACCATCACTGCCCCTTAAGAGTCCCAGGGTAATGCTCAGCCCCATCAGTCTTCATTTGATACTAGGCTGCCAGGGCCAAAGGTCATTCTGCAATGCAAAAGAAACATTTTCAAAAGTGAAGGCTTGGCCATCCAGAGGGTTATGTTCCCTCACAACGCAAACAGCTTCTCCTTCTCACTGTCTCTCAAGAGCAAACAAATAGAACATAGAAGTAAAAACAATGACTGCAGATGCTGGAAACCAGATTCTGGATTAGTGGTGCTAGAAGAGCACAGCAGTTCAGGCAGCATCCAAGGAGCAGCGAAATCGGCGTTTCGGGCAAAAGCCCTTCATCAGGAATAAAGACAGTGAGCCTGAAGCGTGGAGAGATAAGCTAGAGGAGGGTGGGGGAGGGGAGAAAGTAGCATAGAGTACAATGGGTGAGTGGGGGAGGAGATGAAGGTGATAGGTCAGGGAGGAGAGGGTGGAGTGGATAGGTGGAAAAGGAGATAGGCAGGTAGGACAAGTCCGGACAAGTCATGGGAACAGTGCTGAGCTGGAAGTTTGGAACTAGGGTGAGGTGGGGGAAGGGGAAATGAGGAAGCTGTTGAAGTCCACATTGATGCCCTGGGTTGAAGTGTTCCGAGGCGGAAGATGAGGTGTTCTTCCTCCAGGCGTCTGGTGGTGAGGGAGCGGCGGTGAAGTAGGCCCAGGACCTCCATGTCCTCGGCAGAGTGGGAGGGGTAGTTGAAATGTTGGCCATGGGGCGGTGTGGTTGATTGGTGCGGGTGTCCCGGAGATGTTCCCTAAAGCGCTCTGCTAGGAGGCGCCCAGTCTCCCCAATGTAAAGGAGACCACATCGGGAGCAACGGATACAATAAATGATATTAGTGGATGTGCAGGTGAAACTTTGATGGATGTGGAAGGCTCCTTTGGGGCCTTGGATAGAGGTGAGGGAGGAGGTGTGGTCATAGGTTTTACAGTTCCTGCGGTGGCAGAGGAAGGTGCCAGGATGGGAGGGTGGGTTGTAGGGGGGCGTGGACCTGACCAGGTAGTCACGGAGGGAACGGTCTTTGCGGAAGGCGGAAAGGGGTGGGGAGGGAAATATATCCCTAGTGGTGGGGTCTGTTTGGAGGTGGCGGAAATGTCGGTGGATGATTTGGCTTTTGAGACGGTAGGTAGGGTGGAAGGTGAGCACCAGGGGCATTCTGTCCTTGTTACGGTTGGAAGGGTGGGGTCTGAGGGCGGAGGTGCGGGATGTGGATGAGATGCTTTGGAGGGCATCTTTAACCACGTGGGAAGGGAAATTGCGGTCTCTAAAGAAGGAGGCCATCTGGTGTGTTCTGTGGTGGAACTGGTCCTCCTCGGAGCAGATACGGCCGAGGCAGAGGAATTGGGAATACGGGATGGCATTTTTGCAAGAGATAGGGTAGGAAGAGGTGTAATCCAGGTAGCTGTGGGAGTCGGTGAGTTTGTAAAAAATGTCAGTGTCTAGTCGGTCGTCATTAATAGAGATGGAGAGGTCCAGGAAGGGGAGGGAGGTGTCAGAGATGGTCCAGGTAAATTTAAGGTCAGGATGGAATGTGTTGGTGAAGTTGATGAATTGCTCAACCTCCTCGCGGGAGCACGAGGTGGCGCCAATGCAGTCATCAATGTAGCGGAGAAAGAGTGGGGAGTGGTGCCGGTGTAATTACGGAAGATCAACTGCTCTACGTAGCCAACAAAGAGACAAGCATAGCTGGGGCCCATATGTGTGCCCATGGCTACCCCTTTGGTCTGGAGGAAGTGGGAGGATTCAAAGGAGAAATTGTTAAGGGTGAGGACCAGTTCGGCCAAACGAATGAGAGTGTCGGTGGAAGGGTACTGTTGGGGACGTCTGGAGAGGAAAAAACGGAGGGCTTCGAGGCCCTGGTCATGGCGGAGGGAGGTGTAGAAGGATTGGATATCCATGGTGAAGATGAGGCGTTGGGGACCGGGGAAACGGAAGTCTTGGAGGAGTTGGAGGGCGTGGGTGGTGTCTCAAACGTATGTGGGGAGTTCCTGGACTAGGGAGGATAGGACAGTGTCGAGGTAGGTAGAGATGAGTTCAGTGGGGCAGGAGCATGCTGAGACAATCAGTCGGCCAGGGTGGTCAGGCTTGTGGATCTTGGGAAGGAGGTAGAACCAGGCAGTGCGGGGTTCCCAGACTATGAGGTTGGAAGCTGTGGGTGGGAGATCTCCTGAGGTGATGAGGTTCTGTATGGTCTGGGAGATGATGGTTTGGTGATGGGTGGTGGTCTGGGAGATGAACATAGAACACAGCCCTTCGGCCCTTGATGTTGTGCTGACCTTTTATCCTACTCTAAGATCAAACGAAACTACATACCCTTCACCGTAGTATTTTTCAGGTGCCTATCCAAGAGTCGCTTAAATGTCCCTAATGTATCTGACTCTACTACCACTGCTGGCAGTGCATTCCACAAATCCACCACTCTCTGTGTAAAGAACAGACCTCTGACATCTTCCCTAAACCTTCCTCCAATCACTTTAAAATTATGTCCCCTTGTGATAGCCATTTCTGCCCTGGGGAAAAGAAATCTCTGACTATCCACTCTATCTATATCTCTCATCATCCCTGTACACCTCTAACAAGTCGCCTCTCACCCTTCTTCACTCCACTGAGAAAAACCTTAGCTCCCTCAACCTTTCTTGATAAGACACGAAGCAATAGAAACAAACCACTGTGGAATGTGGAGTTCTGAAACAAAAACAGGGAATGCTGGAAACGCTTGGCAGGCCTGGCAGCCTTTCTGGAGAGAGAAAACCAGAGTTTATGTTTCCGCTTCAGCATGACTCATCTTCAGAACTGCTCAAAACATCAACACTATTTCAGTCTCCACCGATGCTGCCAGACCTGCCAAGTTTCTCCAGCATTCCCTGTTTTCCCCTGGCACTGTTTTTATCACTGCTGTGAAGTGGCCATACATCAGTGCAATACAACTCCCAAAGAAACTGTCCTCTGTGGGTGTTAACAACTCAACCAGATCCTCCTGCCTTCTGGAAATCTTTCCACAAGGTGTCTGGAAATGTACTGTCGCACCTTTGGGGCAAAGGGAATACAATCTGTGCCAAGTGCTTGGCAAAGTGGCAGATTTAGGGAATGGGCAAAACTAAGTTCAGTTTGAACTCATCCAGCGCCTTCTGTATCGGTTTCAGAAAGCCGGGACATTTTACAAAGGGTCAGGAAACCGAGACATCTGATGAGAAACTGGGGCTGTCCCAGAACAAAGCTGCTCTCTCTCATCATATTTGACAAGGTGGACTTTGTCATCCTGCCAACAGAACCAATTTGCTTAAAAATATTGCGCCATCTTGTTTTGCTGTCGGTTACTCCTTGCTATGGCATTCCTACATAATGTGATGCTGTACAATCTGGAGAACAATAAATGGAACATGTGTTATTACTTCCCTTCTGATTCAGCCAAATTCATGCTCTAAGCACTGGATTGAAGTTCCGAGTCACAGAGTGAATACCGTTAGGGGAGGCAGTATTCTCAGCGGTTCAGTAAATCCAGAGACCTCCACCACCATGTTAATGTTCTTGGCATTGATCCAACCGTGGGCAGATGGTGGCATTTGAATGCAAATGCACACAAAGGAATCGGGAATAAAGAAGCTAATGATGACCGTGCTGGGGAAAATCCCATCTGGTTCACTAACATCCTGTAGGGAGGGAAACTGCCATCCTGACCCGGTCATGTGACTCCAGACCGACAGCTTTGTGGTTGACTCTGAACTGCCCTCTGGACATTTTGGGATGGGTAATAAATACTAATCTAGCCAAAGATATTGTGAATGAATAGTAAAAATCCTGGACCTCCCTACCTGTGGATGTAGCTTGTCCCCACGGAATTAAGACATCTCAGTGCTACCTTCTCAATGATAATTACAGATAGACAATAACTTCTGGATTAACCCACATAAAAAACAACAAGGTGAGAGAATGTTGCTTTAGCAGATGTCCATGGCCATTCCTCATTAGAAGTAGGAATCAGTTTAAACTGAGCTTCTCTTTTTACTGTAGGCCCCAATAACAATTGGGAATGGCTTTCTTCCCAGAATACTATCCAGGACTGAGCTGCAGAACAGTATCTACTCAGCCCCTTAAGAATACCCCCTCGCTGTCAGTGCTCCATGAGATTTGAAGAGGAATACAGACCAAAAAGGCAGCTTGTTTTACCCAAAATAAGGAGTAAAAATGTTTCAAAGTAACTGCAACCTGCATTTAGGAAGCACCTCTCGTGCAACAAAGCATGCTTCACAGGAGCGTTACAGAGTGAGGTTCAACAACAAACAGAGCAGCTTATTCAAGGAGAGGATGTAAATAAGTGGTGGGGAGGGCAGAGAGGTTTAGAGATGGAATTCCAGACGGGACTCAGACAACTCAGCGAAGGAAATTAAATTGGGCTTTTGGGGAAGCTGGGCGAGTGAATGAGTGGAGCTTAACGCAAGTAAGGACTCGAGCAGCAGAATTTTTGGTAACCTTACGTTGATAGAGGAGTGAATCTGAGAGTCCAGTCACCAGGATGTTACAGCAGTTAGGTCTGGAGGTAACAAAGGTTTGGGGACGTTGTTCATGGCCAAGGAGACAAGGTGGGACAGAGCAGGGTCTGGTACATGAGGGTACATCAGGTCTTGGTCACTACAGTTATAGGAGGCGTGCGTCATGGGCTGAGGGCTGGGGGAGCAGCAGGATGTGTGTCTTGTGTCCCTTCCCTGGGGCCGAGTCAGGTGATGTTACACAGACCGATATATGTGACTGAAGGTTTGGTGGGAAGACTGACCCCAGTGCGAACTTTCTGATTAGCAGCAAACAGTTAGAGATAGAATCAGCAGCTGAAAGACTGCATTCTGCTGTCCATCTCTGTTTTTGTTCTCAGCAGCAATAAATCTGCTCTGAGGTGTCTCCTTTGTTTCTTTGTTCTTTTTCTTGCCTGCGTTGTGTGAAAACGTTGCCATTCAAGTCCCTTGTAAATCTTTCCCCTCTCACCCTAAACCCATGCCCTCTAGTTCTGGACTAGCTGCTGGAAGAGCTCAGCAGGTCTGGCAACGTCTGTAGAGAGAAATCAAAGTTAACATTTTGGGTCCAGTAACCCTTCCTTAGAGCAATTCTGATTTCTCTCCAAAGGTGCTGCCAGACCTGCTGAGCTTTGACAGCAATTTCTGTTTCTGTTTCTGATTTCCAGTGTCCAGTTATTTCAATTTTCATTTAACATTCTGGTAAACCTTTCTCTTAGTGTCAGTGTTAACAACTGCCTGATCATACTCCTGTGGACCAGCTAGTGACATGTTACTGAAACAAAACTGTCCAGTAAGTTTAACTTTTTGTGTCTCTGAAAGTGTGAAGCATCAAAATTAAATGGAAATGATAAGGTTCTGCCAAAAGGCACTGTAAATATTACACTGAGGTTGATTTTAATTATAGCTTTTAACCAGTATATTGAATAAATCAGATTTTGGAATTGGATATTTGTTTTCAGTGAAACTGTAACCCAGTAGTTTCTGCACACTATTATCATGTGTGCAGTTTAGTGTTAAGATGTTTTAATTAACACAGGACATTAAGAATTATTGGAGGTGATTTCAGTTTCCATGATTAGTGCAAGTTTAGGTCATAGCAAAAGAGCAGTCAATGTGTCCAGTTTCCTCCTTTTGCAACAAAGCAATTTTTTTTATTCACAACCTATTCTGGCTAGCTAGCATTTATTGCCCGTTCCTAATTGCTGTTCAGAAAGTGGTGTTGAGATGACCTCTTGAACCATTACAATCCACGTGCAGCAGATATGTGCCAGTAGGGAGGGAGTTTCAGAAGTGAAGGAACAGCAATGCGATTCCAAGTCAGGATGATGAGCGGCTTGGAGGGGAGTTTGCAATTGGCAGTGTTCCCATGTCCATCTGCTGCCCTTGTCTTTCTAGATGGAAGTGGTCGTGGGTTTGGAAGGTGACGTCTAAGGAGCTGTGGTGAATTTCTGCAGCGCATCTTGTAGATTGCACACACTGCCATTACTGAACGTCGGTGGTGGAGGGAGTGGATGCTTGTGGATGTAGTGCCAATCAAGCGGGCTGCTTTGTCCTGGATTGTGTCAAAATTCTTGAGTGTTGTTGGCAATGGGGAGTATTCCATCACACTCCTGACTGGTACTATGTAGATAATAGAGACAAAAAAAACACAGCAGATGCTGGAATCCAAGGTAGACAAGCAGGAGGCTGGAAGAACACAGCAAGTCAGGCAGCATCGGGAGGTGGAGAAGTCAACATTTCGGGTATAACTACCTGAAACGTTGACTTCCAACCTCCTGATGCTGCCTGGCTTGCTGTGTTCTTCCAGCCTCCTGCTTGTCTACCTTGTAGATAATGGACATGGTTTAAGGAGTCAGGAGGTGAGTTACATGATGCAAGGTCTCTAGCCTCTGAGTTGCTCTCCCTGTTTAAGATAGACTGCTGAATCATGATGAGTCAGTCTTGCCCGACTGATAGAAAAGAAGATCTTGCATTTATTTAGCACTTGTCATGATTGTAGGATGTTCTAAAGTACTCCGCAGTCAATAACGCACTTTTGAAATGCAGCCGCTGTGGCCATGTAGGGGACCATAGCCACGAATTTGCAAGAAACAATAGCAATGAGCTAATGACTGTATAAATTATTTCAGTGGTGTTGGTTGGGTCTGAAGTAGAACTCAAACTCACAATTTTCTGACTCAGTGGTGAGCGAGCTAAGAGTGGATAATTTATAGACTGATTTCACCATCATGGCATGAACGAAATTATTGCTTTCAAATTCACGACGCAGGTGAAGTATCTTAAAATTTGGAATGTGTTATTTTTAAATTAGAAAGAACCAGATTGAGTATAAGAAGTGCCAGAGGATCTTCTTTGCACGTGATATTTCATCACATTAATTAATGCCCACGGGTTGGAACATGAAACATCAAACCAGCAGAACCTTTCATTAGATGTCAATGCAATGTTTGGGTTCTCTGTTACAGAATTGCCCTGGAGTCCTCAGAAATTAAAGTTTAATCACCAGAACATTGCTGCGTGCAACACAGGAGACAATCTGTACTGCTATTAACCGTGGTCTTTTTATAAGACATTTCCTTTGAGCAGCTAGTACTGAGCTTCTTGAGTGTCGTTGGAGCTGCACTCATCCAGAGAAGTTGGGAGCATTCCATTGCACTCCTGACTTGTGCAAGGGTGGTTAGTGTTTGAGGAGACAGGGTGCCAGCTACTGGCGGCACACTGGCTGAGTGGTTAGCACTGCTGCCTCACAGCGCCCAGGGACCTGGGGTTGTTTCCAGTCTCGGGTAACTGTTTCCATGGAATGTTGCACATTCTCCCCATGTCTGCGTGGGTTTCCACTGGGTGCTCCGGTTTCCTCCCACAATCCAAAAATGTGCAGGTCAGGTGAATTGGCCATGGTAAACTGCCCGTAATGTTAAGTGCATTGGGTAGGGGAATGGATATGAGTGGTTACTTTTCGGAGGGTCAGTGTGGACTTGTTGGGCCAAAGGAACTGCTTCCATACTGCAGGGAATCTAATCTAATCTACTTTGTCCCAGAAATCCCAGCACCTGACCTCCTCTTACAGTCACACTATTTATGTGGCAGGTTTGTTGAGTCTCTGGTCAGTAGTGATCTCAGGTTATTGATGATGGAGAATTTGGGGATGATGTGAATGACAAGGGTTGGCGGTGAACTTTCTCTTTCTGATTATAGTCACCGCCTAGTATCTATGTGGCAACAAGGCTACTTGTCACTTATCAGCCCAGACCTGGATATTGCCCAGGACCTTCTGAAGGGATCCAGTTAGGTACGGGGCAGCTTCATGATCTGAGAAGCTGGAAATGGCTGTGAAACATCAGCAATTGACCTCAATACTGACATGATTTCAACATAAAGGGTTAGTTATTCCAAATTGCACATCGTATAACTTGATCACACTGATTACTTGCTCCCCTGTACATTTTGGGACTCAAACCTTTAACCCTGTTTCCCTCAATTCCTCCAGTATTGTCCATTTTATTTTGTACTCAAACCTATTTGACTGGGCCTTCTTTGGCCATTAACCCCTGGAATAGTATTTGAACCAAGAATACTCTGTCTGCAATAGAGCAGCGAACCCTTTGTCAGGCACACACCCGCCCACTAATTGCAAGACTGACCAGAGACCATTTTGCAGAGTAAGCAATATCAGCATATTAAAGTGAGCGCCCACTTTTGAAATGAAGAATTTGTCACTCATCACACATAGCCTCTGATAGTGGTAATGACTGGATTAAGTGGGGTTTATTGAAGCTTGAATGAGAAAGGACAATGAAACAGATCAGCCTAATCTGATCAAAACTGTTCATACTGACGGGTTGATCAGGTTTGAGGGGATGTTATCCTACTCCCCTCTATTTGTTTGCACAGAACAGTATACAGAGCCAAGCTACCTTGGATGCTAATAGCAAGATTGGCATTGGCCTGTCTCTAGGCTAGAAGCTCTGGGTTCAAGTCCTAGTACAGGACTTAATGGCCAAGGAAGTGACGCTCAAACAGAGTATCAATGAAAACAGAAACTGCTGGAGAAACTCCATAATAGTTGGGTGTTTGTTTTTGACCAGTGTAAGCTTGGTAGTCTGAAGAAAAACTGAAAGAACTGCATATGCTGTAAAATAAGAGACAAAAATGGACATTACTGGAAAATCTCAGCACGTCACTTGACCAGAAATGTTAATTCTGATTTCTCTCCCCAGATGCTGCTGGACGCTGTGAAGGGCCTTGTTCTCTAGGCCTCAGTGACTGCAAGATGATGTGGTTTATTTTTTATGAGCGGGGCCTATCTTTCTTTCAATGGGCTGGGAATCCGCATTGCAACCATGTCCTCCACAATTTACAATAGTATTGAAATTTGTTCTTTACGTTTCGATTTATTATTTGACACCATGAGACTCGGAGACGCTCTTATTGTGCATGGTCAGTGGGATAATCTTGTACCATTGCCATAACTGAGCAATCACCTGATGTTACTACAAGAGCAACTTCTACTTATGGGAGAAAATGGCTGCTTGTACAGCACCTTTCACAACCCCTGTTTACCCCAAACTGCTGTAAGGTCAAATGAAGTGTTCTTTAAAAATGTTGTAAGGTAGGAAATACAGCAGCCAAGTTTTTACACAGCAGGGTCTCACAGACAGTAATCTGCTAATATGTTTCACTTGAGGAATAAATATTGGCCAGGAGACCAGGTGTAACTCCTCTGCTTCTCTATGCAACAGTGCTTTTCCATTGTATATCTCAACACTGGGGGGCAGATGGGGTCCTCAAGTTTGCTTCTGTTCTACAAGGTGTCACCTCGGGCAGTGCAGCACTCCCTCATTAATGCGCTGAAGTCCAGGAACGGGATCTGAACTCACAACCTTCAGGAGAGAGTGTATTATAGACTGAGTCGTAGATGACAGGTGGTATATTGGACCTTGGATGTCCCAGATTTTGATCTGGGCGGCACGGTGGCACAGTGGTTAGCACTGCTGCCTCACAGCGCCAGAGACCCGGGTTCAATTCCCGCCTCAGGTGACTCTGTGGGGAGTTTGCACGTTCTCCCCGTGCATGCGTGGGTTTCCTCCGGGTGCTCCGGTTTCCTCCCACAGTCCAAAGATGTGCAGGTCAGGTGAATTGGCCATGCTAAATTGCCCGTAGTGTTAGGTAAGGGGTAGATGTAGGGGTATGGGTGGGCTACGCTTCGGCGGGGCGGTGTGGACTTGTTGGGCCGAAGGGCCTGTTTCCACACTGTAAGTAATCTAATCTAAAAAAAAATGCTTCATGGGAACACTACCAAACATTGAAACAAAGCTACACAAAGAAATATGAAAACAGATCAACTAAATTAAAGCCAAAGAGATAGGTTTTGGACAACTATAAAAGACAGAGTGAGAGTTAGAGAGGGGAAAAGGGAGGGGGTGCAGAAAGAATGACAACACATTTTCATTTGAACTCATTGCACAATAATCGTTAACTGAAACTGGGATGAAATAATCTCCTCCATTGCCCTAAGGGATCAAGGTAAAATAAAACAAAATTGGGCTCATATTTGGAGACTTTACATCATTTTGCTGCCAGGCTTTGACAGCTTGACTTAGTCCTACATCATGAAAGCAAAATCCCTGGTAAAATGCAGCCAGAGTAATATTTCATGCTGGCTTTTAATATATTGAACTGATATATATGTGTGTGTTTGTTTGTTTGTATGTGTGTGTGTTGGGACATATCAAAACACAAGTAATACAAACCAAGTTGAATTACATCTATAAAATGTAACCCTAAATCATTTAATGGCTTCAGTTTTGCTCTTGTTATGATTTGATAGACCTGCTCATGTTATTAGCTGTGTAATTGAACCCAATCATGGATATGTTAGGAAGAGGTGTGGATCATACATATTAGTCAATGACAAAGAAAGGCTGAATGCTGCTACTAGGCTGGTCATGGGTTCTTGTGCAATAATTTAGGACCTTATACATGATGCCCTCTACAGGGGTTCTGTGCCCTGTGTGAATGGGGCAAGTAACTTTCTCAGTTGCTGGCATTTTGGATATCATAGAATCCCTACAGTGTGGGAGTAGGCCATTCAGCCCATTGAGTCCACTCTAACCCTCTGAAGAGTATCCCATCCCATGTCTAATCCACCTAGGCCTGTGCATCTGCGAACACTATGGGCAATTTCCCACAGCCAATCCGGCTAAACTTCACATCTTTGGATTGTGGGCGGAAACCAGAGCACCCAAGGGAAACCCACACAGACACAGGGAGAACGTGCAAACTCCACCCAGACAATCACCCGAGGCTGGAATCAAACCCGGGTCTCTGGTGCTGTGAGGCAGGAGTGCTAACCACTGAGTCACCCAGATATGTGAAAGATAAATCTGTTATCTTTGCGTTCGAGGGGTGACATTTCACCCAGTGATTGAATCATAAAGAAATGGCAAATGTCACGCAAAAGGCAGGAAATTTGGCTTCCACGTTTTTGTCTGTCAGCCCTTTTCCTTCCAGCAGGTGCTTCAGGAGAAGATCTGTGAGTGTTGGGGAATAGGGCAAGATATATCTGTGATGGCCATTGGTGTTTTGAAGCTCGTGACCCCCAAATGTCACCAGCAATTGGGTTCTCTGATTCAACATATGGCTTAAAAGGCTCTGTTTCCCATGAGTTTGTGACATAAGCTAAACTCTAAGACTTTAAGCGGGGCAGTGAATTTTAATTGCATTGCCTGCTCCAATTATCCCAGTCCGACCAATCAGATGATTGATTCTCAACAATATTTCCTCGAACAAATTCCAATATTTTTATTATGAACAAACAAAAATATATAGAGGATTATTTTGTTGTAATGTAACTGTGACCTTTCTCCTGGGTTGCTTGAAGGAGTGTCCTGGAGATTAGTCTTCAATGAATCATAAAGTCATAGAGTCTTACAACACAGAGACAAGCCCTTTGACTCAAACTGGTCCATGCCGACCAACATGTCCATCCACGCTATCCCTGCACTTGGCCCATATCCTTCTAAACCTTCCCTATCCATGTATTTGTCCAAATGCCTTTTAAATGTTGTTAATGTACCCACCTCAACCACTTCCGCTGGCAGCTCATTCCATATGTGTACCACTCTCTGTGTAAAAATGTTGTCCCTCAGGTTCCCTTTTGTTCTTTCCCCTCTAACCTTAAACTGATATCCTGGGGAAAAGCACTGAGTGCATTCACCCTATCCATGTCTGTCATGATCTTATACACCTCAATAAAGTCCCCCCCTCAGTCTCCTACATTCTAAAGAAAAATGTCCTATCTTGTCCAACCTCACCCTGTAACTCAGACCATTGAGACCTGGCAACATCTTTGTAGATTTCTTCTCCACTCTGTCCACTTTAATAACATCTTTCCTACAGCAAGGTGTCCAAAACTGAATACAATACTCCAAGTGTGGCTTCACCAATGTCCTATACAGCTGCAACAGAACTTCCCAACTTCTATACTCAATGCCCTGACTGATAAAGACCAGTGTGCCAAAAGCCTTCTTCACTGCCTTGTCTACCTGGGACTCCACTTTCAGAGAACTGTGCACATGAACTGCAAGGTCCTCCTATTCCACTCCACTCCTTAAGGCCCGACCATTCACCATGAAGCTCCTATCTTGATTTGACTTTCCAAAATGCAACACCTCACACTTACCCATATTAAACTCCATTTGCCATTTCCTGGCCTACTTCCACAACTGATCAAGGTCCTGCTGCAGTTTCTGATACCCTTACTCACTGTCCACGATACCGCCTATATTAGTGCATTGGCTTACTAATCATGCCTTGTATATCCCCATCCAAATCATTGATATCGATAACAAACAGCAATGGGCCCAGCACTGACCCCGAGGTACTCCACCAGTAACAGGCCTTCAGTCTGACAAGCATCCTTCCACTATTACTGTCTACCTCCTCCCATCAAGCCAATTCTGTATACAGTTTGCCAGTTCGCCCTGGATTCCATGCAATCTAACCTTTCAGGACAAAAAAAAACACCATAGTGCTACTGAGACTTTATAAAGCTCTGGTTAGGCCCCATTTGGAGTACTGTGTCCAGTTTTGGTCCCCACACCTCAGGAAGGACATACTGGCACTGGAACGTGTCCAGCGGAGATTGACACGGATGATCCCTGGAATGGTAGGCCTAACATATGAGGAACGGCTGAGGATCTTGGGATTGTATTCATTGGAGTTTAGAAGATTAAGGGGAGACTTAATAGAGACGTACAAGATAATACATGGCTTGGAAAAGGTGGATGCTAGGAAATTGTTTCCGTTAGGTGAGGAGACTAGGACCCGTGGACACAGCCTTAGAATTAGAGGGGGTAAATTCAGAACAGAAATGCGGAGACATTTCTTCAGCCAGAGAGTGGTGGGCCCGTGGAATTCATTGGCGCAGAGTGCAGTGGAGGCCGGGACGCTAAATGTCTTCAAGGCAGAGATTGATAGATTCTTGTTGTCTCGGGAATTAAGGGCTACGGGGAGAATGCGGGTAAGTGGAGTTGAAGTGGCCAGCAGCCATGATTGAATGGCGGAGTGGACTCGATGGACCGAATGGCCTTACTTCCACTCCTATGTCTTATGGTCTTATGGTCTTACTATGTGGAATCTGAACAAAGGCCTTAATAAAATCTATATAGACTACGTCAATTGCTCTGCCCTCGTCAACCTTCCTGGTCACTTCATCAAAGAACTCTAACAAATGTGGGAGCATGATCTCCCATGCATACAGCGATGCTGACTATTCCTCATCAAACATTGTCTTTCCAAATGTGTGTATATCTTATCTCTCAGAATCTTCTCAAATAACTTACCCACCTCAGATGTTAAGTTTCCTGGTCTATAGTTCTCAGGTATTTCTTTGCAGCCCTTCTTGAACAACGGCACAACATTCGCTTCCCTCCAGTCTTCTAGGACCCAACCTGTGGCTAATGATGATGCAAAAATATCAGCCTGGGGCCCCTGCAATTTCTTCTCTCGCATGTTGCAGTGTTCTTGGATATATCTGGTCAGGACCAGGAGATTTATCACCTTCATACATCCTAGTACATCCAAAACCTCCTCTACCATGATATGACCCCGAGATATGACCACTAACTTCCCCAAGTCCCCAAGTCTTCATGTCTTTCTCCATGATAAACACAGAGGAGAAATATTCATTGAGGACCTCGACCATCTCCTGCAGTTCTGCACATGCCCACTTTCATCCTTGACGTGTTATTATGCTAGATTCCTTCAAAACATTTCAAGGGTTGGAGGATTTGAGCTATAGGGAGAGGCTGAACAGGCTGGGGCTGTTTTCCCTGGAGCATTGGAGGCTGAGGGGTGACCTTATAGAGGTTTACAAAATTATGAGGGGCATGGATAGGGTAAATAGACAAAGTCTTTTCCCTGGGGTCAGGGAGTCCAGAACTAGAGGGCGTAGGTTTAGGATGAAAGAGGAAAGATATGAAAGGGATCTAAGGGGCAACTTTTTCACACAGAGGGTGGTACGTGTATGGAATGAGCTGCCAGAGGATGGTGGAGGCTGGTACAATTGTAACATTTAAGAGGCATTTGGATGGGTATATGAATAGGAAGGGTTTGGAGGGATATGGGCTGGGTGCTGCCAGGTGAGACTAGATTGGGTTGGGATATCTGGTCGGCATGGACAGGTTGGACTGAAGGGTCTGTTTCCATGCTGTACATCTCTATGACTCTAAGAAAGTAGCCCAGACCCTAATTTTGCTAGTTGCTTTAAGCAGTGTAACGTGAATATTCCAGAAGGGGTGCAGCTGGTCAAACCACTTAGTTTTAAACAAAACAGAATTTACTTACAAGATTAACGGATGAAACACAAACAAAAGAGAACAGAGTACTTAATAACTTAATCTATCCGAAAACCCCACAGATCTTCCTAACTTAATGATGCTGTTCCTAATACTTGTCACAATCCCCATAAACACCTCCTGGCAGAAAAAAAGGTCAAATCAAACACAGGGACTTACAGGAGAGAAGTCAGAGAGAGAGGAGGATCAGCATGGACCTGCTTCTTTGGGTCCAACTGCTTTAAAACTGCCTGACTGCTTTTAGTGACAAGCCAGATCAAAACCAAACCAGAGAAAAGCTGAGCTGGGAGAACAGGTCACTCCCCTTTTATTGTACAAGTGATTTTTTTTTAAACTTGAAAGCCTTTTGACTGAGACAGCATCTGTTAGCTGTAATCAAATTGGCCCTAAAACCCTTCAAACATTGAATTTTCAGACTCTGTGTCTTTTGTTTTCAGAGAGACTCTGTGTCTCTCTGAAAACAAAAGGCTAGGGACACCATAACCTTGTTAAGGGAGCAACATCAGCACAAGGGTCCTATTATAGCTCTTTAGTTATTCTTTTTCCTTTGATATACTTAAAGAACCTCTTGAAATGCTTTCAGGACGAACCAATTGAAAGTGCATTAACTCGCACCTGCGCAATGGAAAATGGAACTGTACTTTTTAATCTTTAAACATATGGACAGTCTGCTTTGAAACAAAATTCAGTTGAGAGGTCAGGTGGCCTCCTATTGTCTGGCAATGTACATTAAACTACAGCAGAGAATGCGGGGTGGATTTGGCTGTTCCTCCTGTCTGTTTTGGCAGTGGGTAAAGCTGAAGTGGGTCCGACCCGGGCATTCCAGTGGTCCGGGTTTTTCTTGAGGCTTCAGCAGCATCTTCATGATGACACGGTTGGTCTGGTCTGGCCTGGGAATCCTCTTGGCAGCATTGGTGGCTATTTTCACCAGTATTGGTCTGGATCTCTTTGTAGTCGCTTTAGACATTCTGTGACTCCATGTGGCATTTTCTTCAACATTGTGGAGGTTCTGGCCTTGGATTCCAACAGCGTGGGGGAGCAGTTGAGTCCTTGAACCCAGAGCTGTGAAATAGACTAAGTCAATGTTGTCTTACATCCTCTTTCTTTTAATATTTTTCCCTCATTATATTGTGGTGTTATTCTGAAATTTTCATCACTTTATTTTTCCAGTTTGAGAATGATTTTGTACTTACACATTTCTGTAATGTTGGACTTCATTGGTTTTATTTTTCTAATTGCTTTTCCTAAGAATATGCACTCAAGTATGTGTACCTTTATATCTTAGATGTTGTTTAGGTGGTGACATGTAAACATTTCACTGTACTCATTTGACTACGTGTGACAATAAAGCTAATTCTAATTCAATTCAATTCAAGGCTAGATGTTGCTTGCTTTGTCTGGTCAGTGTATTAACTGTAATGTTTCAGAACATTTCCTAGAGAAGAAACCAAAAGGCAAAGATCTTTTCTGTGAAATGTCTGCTTTAATTGCAACAACTATGGAAGCCGAGTGCACAGTTTTTGGCTGCAAGATGGAACTCCAAAGTATGGGTGTTAGAAGAACACAAGGGAATGCAAATGTATGAAACTCAAACACTGTGCTCATGACATCAAAGCTTATACTCTACAACCACCTGTTGAAGGAGCAGTGGTCCTAAAGCTAGTGCTTCCAAATAAACCTGTTGGACTAGAACTTGGAGTTGTATGATTTTTTTTAACTTTGAAAGACCATTTGGGTAGACAATGGAAAGAATGTCCATAAGCCAATTGATAATTGGTGTCCATGAAAACATAAGACATAAGGAACAGAAGTAGGCCATTCAGCCCATTGAGTCTGTCCCACCATTCAATGAGATCATGGCTGATCTGATAATCCTCAACTCCAATTTCCCACCTTTACTTCATAAGCCTTGCTTCCCCGACTGATTAAAATATATAGGTCACCTGACAGAAACCAGATTTAATAAGGAATCTTTATAAACTCAGGTTTTGAGTGCAGCACCAGTTGACTGCCCTTCTGACTGGGCAGACAGAGAAAGGCCAGCAAAAAAAACCCTTCTTAACTTCACCAGGGTGCGGAAAATTGTGCCTCGCTTTTACCGAATAATTTACTGAACCAAACCAGATTTTCAGACTGAGGTTTGACTACAACTCTACTGGAATGAGGGCAAGAAACCTCTGGCTACAAGCAGGAAGCCCCTTCAAATCCATCATCGGATGTCTCCAACCCCTATTTCTTTGGTGAACCATCAAGGAAATCTTCAGGACGTTAACATTTCAAGCTTCCATCTTGACAGACTCAAGTGTAACAGTGAATATTTGGACTTTTCTTATGTTTGAGTGTCTGCATGCATGTGTGAGTGGGTGCAGTTGCAAATATATTCATGCGATGAGAAGTATATTTATTATCCTTCTCATAGAGCGCTATAGCATGGAGACAAGCCCTTTGGCCCAAACTGGTCCATGCTGACCAAAATGTCCGTCCGTGCTAATCCCATTTCTCTGCACATGGTTCATATCCTTCTAAACCTTCCCTATTCATGTATTTGACCAAATACCTTTTAAATGTTGTGAATGTGCCCGTCACAACCACTTCCGCCAGCAGCTCATTCCATTTTACACCCTTTGTGTAAAAAAAAAGTTGCCCCTCACGTTTCCTTCTATTCTTTCCCTTCTAACCTTAAACTGGGCGGCACGGTGGCACAGTGGTTAGCACTGCTGCCTCACAGCGCCGGAGACCCGGGTTCATTTCCCGCCTCAGGCGACTGACTGTGTGGAGTTTGCACATTCTCCCCGTGTCTGCGTGGGTTTCCTCCGGGTGCTCCGGTTTCCTCCCACAGTCCAAAGATGTGCAGGTCAGGTGAATTGGCCATGCTAAATTGCCCGTAGTGTTAGGTAAGGGGTTGATGTAGATGTAGATGTAGGGGTAGGGGTATGGGTGGGTACGCTTCGGCGGGGCGGTGTGGGCTTGTTGGGCCGAAGGGCCTGTTTCCACACTGTAAGTAATCTAATCTAATCTAATGGTGCCCTCTAATCCTCGATTCTCGTTAATCTTAGGAGAAAACCTATGTTTTTGTCCTGTTCCTGAGAGTCCCGACGCTTAGAAGGTTAAAACGTCCTCTTTTTTTTAAAAACACATATATCTGTGGCCAGGTAAGAGAGTAGGAGGATCTACCCTGCCCTCTTTCAATTGTCCATAATAGATGCCACAAACAGGTTGAACAATCTCAAGGCATTCCCATCCGAATATTAATGCAAATGGCATCAGGTAAAAAGGGCATTGCCAAACCTCTTGCCACAAGCAGCATGACTGGATTCAGTTTTAAACTTGATTAGAGACAAAATAACTGCAGATGCTGGAATCCAAAGTAGGTAAGTAGGAGGCCGGAAGAACATAGCAAGGCAGGCAACATCAGAGGTGGAGAATTTAATGTTTCGGGCGTAACACTTCTTCAGGTTCCGAGACAGGTACATTAACAACATTATACTCAAAACGTTGACTCCTCCACCTCATGATGCTACTAGGTTTGCTGTGTTCTTCCAGCCTCCTGCTTGTTTTACGTTTAGTTTTAAACTAGCAAATGCTCCATTTAAAACAGGAAATTCACCTCCAATCAAAAAGAATAGATAGTCAAAACATGAAATGGAGTATAACATAAAATGTTGGGACAGTCACTAGGTCCAAACAGCATCCATTGAGATAATGTGGTTGATTGCTGGTCAGGGGATCAACGATGGGCTAATCACGTTTCTCATTCACACGGATCTGTGAAATTGTAATAAAAATTAAAAACACCTTTAGCTGCCTTTGAAAGACAAGCATGACCTCTGGTGGTTCAAACATGCAACATCAGTGAAAGTCTGTGGTCATTTTATTAAGGCAACTCTAGAGATGGAGCTCAGAATTACAGTAAAATATCTGGGCAATAATGTCCAGTCTTTCAATATTTTTAATTTTAGTCACACAAGCAAAAAAATGGAAAGGCATTTTGTCGTAATGAATATTTAGATCTCCAACTAAATTTCTGTGGCACATCTTCTTGATGGATTTGTACTCTCCCCAGGTTAAGTAACAATAATATATTTCACTCAAGTACAAATACTTAAATTTACTGTGTTTTCATCTGCAAACCCCCAAAACCCATTTCTTTCTGACAGCAAAGGTTGTTTTTCCATCAAAATCTGTTGCTCTTGAGGGAGTGCAGCAAAGGGACTGATGTATGAGGGGAGATTGACTAGGTTGGGATTGTTTATCCTGGAGTTCAGACAAATGAGGGAGGATCTCATCGAGACTTAAAAAATTCTAACAGGACTAGACGCAGGGAGGATGATCCCGGTGATGGGTATGTCCAGAATCAGGGGTCACCTTCTGAGGATTCGGGGTGCACCATTTAGGATGGAGATGAGGAGACATTTGATTAGATTTTTAGATTCTCTACAGGGTGGAAACAGGCCCTTCGGCCCAACAAGTCCACACCGCCCCTCCGAAGAGTAACCCATTCCCCTACCCTATATTTACCCCAGACTAACGCACCGAACACTGTGGGGAATTTAGCATGACCTGCACATCTTTGGACTGTGGGAGGAAACCGGAGCACCCGGAGGAAACCCATGCAAACATGGGTAGAATGTGCAAACTCCACACAGACAGTTGGGAATCGAACCCAGGTCCTTGGTGCTGTGAGGCAGCAGTGCTAACCACTGAGCCGCCATGCAGCCCCAAAAGAGAGGTGAGTCTGTGGAATTCATTACCACAGGATGTAGTTGATGCCAAAACATTGAATGTATTCAAGAGGCAGCTAGATATAGCACTTGGGGGTGAATGGGATCAAAGTTTACGGGGAGAAAGCAGGATTAGGCTAATGGGTTGAACGATTGGACATGATTGTGATGAATGACGGAGCAGGCTCGAAGGGCCGAATGGCCTCTTCCTGCTCCTTTTTCAAATCTTTCTATGTAATAGCACACAGACCTTAGAGAATCTTTAAAAATTGTGTTTTTATCCTTTCTCTCTCTATTTTCTGATCCTTACAATATCCATTTCTCGTTGTTTGGCTCTGAAGAAGGCAACATGGTGGAAATGTTGCTGTTTTTCCCTTAAAAGCTGACAGACTGTCACATTTTTTCCTGTATTTTCTTTTTCTGATTTACATCTGCAGCTTTTGTACCTTATTCCTTTCTGTTTTAGCTATTTTTGTCCTACGGCGTAATTATTTACTTTGAGGTTTGCTGGACGAAAAGCTGCTTATTGGACTAGTATGTTGCTTATTTAAATATTTCATCATTGTTATGCACTACATCCAATCTCCAAGATTAAAAATCAGTACAAAACAAACCAAAATTAGTACCTTAATTGCTTACATCAAATCTGAATGGTCATTGGCCACATCAAATGTATTGGTCCCTTTTCTCAATAGTTTTGTTTGGAAACTTTATGAAACTGTATTGTGAGTGTTCCATGCTTCACGAAGAGTGCTCCAATTCCCTATTTACGTCCCCATGTAAATGTAAATGTACAAGATCCCATGGCGCTATTTCAATGAACAGATAAGTTAACCCTTGTACTCTGGCCATTAGTTATTTCTCATTGACCATCTCTAAAATTTTAAAAGGTTTTAAGTGCTGTTTGAGGGAGTTTGCTTTGTATACATTTCCTTCAACAGTACTTTCCAAACCCGCCACATCCACCACCTGAAAGGGCAGGTGTAGTAGATACATGGAAACACCACCACATCTAGGTACACTTCCAGATCAGTATCATCCTGAATTGGAACTATATTGCTGGTTCTTCGCTGTTGATGGGTCAATATCCCGGAACTCCTTTCATAGCAGCATTGTGTGCACCGATGCCAAACGGTTTGCAGCTTTCCATAAAGCAAATCTTCACCACCTTCTCAAGGGCAGTTAGCGACGGGAAATATATGTTGCAGGGTCTAGCCAATGCTGAGTACACTCTATACTAGGTTGATAAGGTGTCAGGTGAGTGTGAGGTGGGTGGGTGCAAGGTAGGGTGGCATGTGGGTATGGGCAAGTTTATGGTTAGTTCATTGTGTAATGGATACAGCACGGTGATTGCTTAGAATGAGCAGTTCAACTTCCAAGATGAGTGGTTAGTGAATTGAGTTGAATTGAATTTATTGTCACGTGTACTGAGGCACAGTGAAAAGCTTTGTCTTGCGAGCAGTACAGGCAGATCACATAGTTAAGTAGCATAGATATTAACTAATAGATAAACAGCAACAAAAACAAAAACAAAGGAGCAGATCCTGTGTGATGATTGTTTCTTTTTCGAAGAGTATTTTTTCATGCTAATCAGTTAGTGTAAAGAGTGGATCCTATGCAGTGATTGGCTATAATAAGCGGTGGATCTTGCACAGAATGTTGGTTTATAAACAATGTAGGTCATGCATGGTGAATTATTACAGTAAGAAATGGATTCTGGACACTGATTGCTTAGTTTCAGGAGTGGATCGTGCATGGTAGTTGCTTAGAGCAAAGGGTGGGTCCTATATAGTGACTCATTAGAACAAGAGGTGAATCCTGCATGGTGGTTGGTTAATACAATAGGTGGATCCTGTAAGGTGATTAGTAAGTACAATAGGTGAATCCTGTATGGTGGTTGGTTTGTGTAAGGGTGGATCCTAAATGGTAATTAGTCTGTACAATAGGTGGATCTTGCATGGTGATTGGTTAGTACAATAGGAGAATCCTGCATAGTGATTGGTGAGTGCAAGGGGCGGTCCCTGCACGGTGATTGGTTAGTGCAAGGGGTGGTCCCTGCACGGTGATTGGTGAATGCAAGGGGCGGTCCCTGCACAGTGATTGGTGAGTGCAAGAGGCGACCTCAAAGTGATTGGTTAGTGTCTCAGCGTTCCCAGAGGGCTGTGCGGTCCAAGATGGCGGCGCCCAGTCCGGGACCTTTGGGCGGGTTCCCGTTCCCTTTGGGAAGTGGCGCCGAGTCCGGAGCTGACCGATCCGGATCAAGAGCAGGAGCAGGAGCAGGAGCAGGAGCAGGAGGAGGCGAGAAGGTGAAGAAACCCTGCCGGGCCTGTGTGGACTTCAAGACGTGGATCCGCGAACAGAAGAAGCAGGTGGTGAGAGTGCGCACGCGCGCGCCCCCGGGGGGGTGGGGGTGGTAAAAGGGTGGCCTGGGGTCGGGGAGGGGAAGTGAAAGTGGTTTTGGGGAGGGGTTGGATTGGGTGAGGGTTGAGGGTTAGGTGGGGGTTAGGTGGGGAAGGGGTGGGGGCCAATGGGACGGTCAGGAGGAGTGGTTGAGAGATGAGGAGGGTGACAATAGACAGAGTCTAGACCTTGGTCTCTTGGAGCTGTGGGTTGCCGGTGTCACCTTTACTGACCCAGGAGCGCGGATGGTCGGGGTGCCGGTCTGATGGAGGGGAAAGAGCTTCACTTCCATCGCACCTTCACAGATGTAGGACTTCCCAAAGATTGGTAGAAGATTTGTAGCTCGGGTGCTCGTTGTTGTGGTTCTGTTCGCCGAGCTGGGAATTTGTCTTGCAAACGTTTCGTCCTCTGTCTAGGTGACATCCTCAGTGCTTGGGAGCCTCCTGTGAAGCGCTTTTTCTCTCTCGCCCGTAGGTGTTCAAAGTTTGGTAGAAGATTTGTAGCTCGGGTGCTCGTTGTTGTGGTTCACAGGAGGCTCCCAAGCACTGAGGATGTCACCTAGACAGGGGACGAAACGTTTGCAAGACAAATTCCCAGCTCAGCGAACAGAACCACAACTTCCCAAAGAGTTCTACCATGGTTTCTGTGTTTATTTAAAGTTGCTGTTATGTTGTGGCAAAGCAGCTGATAATTTGTGCATGGCAAACTCCCCCACACACCATTGCAGTAATGCTGTTTTGTGTCATTAAGTGTAAAGTCTCGCAAGGACTTAGGAATATTGCTCCTGTTCTTTGAATTTGTTCCACGAGAACCTTAATACACATGTGACCTTGGAGCAATGTCTTCTATGGTACAGCAGTTAGCCTAGGTTTTGTGCTCAAGTCCCTGCTTCTGAAGCATGAACCCACAACCTTCTGAATTAGAGACGAGCTAGAACTGACCTCCATACTATTGTGCTTTTTTGCACAATTCAGCAACATGCCCATGCACACAGCGCGAGTCCTTCTTGCATCAGTCAGAACAAATAAGTTGTTCATAGCTATTCGTTAATTCTTGACTGTTAGTTTTTCTCATCCACAGTATATTTATTATAACCGATAAACAAAAGCGTTCAAAGGAAACCATTTAAAACAAACTTATTTTTAAAGCTACTTTGATTTTACATCATAAAATCCATCCAGACCAGTTGCTTTCTGTGGATTCATTCTGATGAAGGCTAATCTGCTGTCTGCAGAGTGACTGTTCAAATCAATCATAGAATGCATTGAATTAATTAGTGAGGAATGCATTGTTGTCAGTGATTCTACTCAACTTTACTTCGTAGCCTGGGCAATTGGGGATAAATCTGAGCAATAAGTGCTGCCCAACCAGAGAAGCTCTCATCCCATAAATGATTTCTTGTTAAAAATGGATTGAGCAGTGGCAAACGAAACTTAATCAAGATAAGTGTGAGGTGATACAATTGGGCAGGACAAGTAAGGCAAGGGAACACAGGAATGGTGGCACCAAGGATCAAAGGGTACTTGGTGAGTGTGGCCACTGGTCATAGAGTCATAGAGATGTACAGCACGGAAACAGACCCTTCGGTCCAACCCGCCCATGCCAACCAGATATCTCAACCGAATCTAGTCCCACCTACCAGCACTCGGCCCATATCCCTCCAAACCCTTCCTATTCATACATCTATTCAAATGCCTTTTAAATGTTGCAATTGTACCAGCCTCTACCACTTCCTCTGGCAGCTCATTCCATACATGTACCACCCTCTGTGTGAAAAAGTTGCCCCTTAGGTTTCTTTTATATCTTTCCCCTCACCCTAAACCTATACCCTCTAGTTCTGGAACCCCCCCCCTGACCCCAAGGAAAAAACTTTGTCGATTTATCATATCCATGCCCTTCATAATTTTGTAAACCTCTATAAGGTCACCTGCTGTTATTAGCATAACGTTTAGGAATAGGGCAGTGATGCTGGAATAGTATAAACCGCCAGTTTGGCTACAGCTAGATTAATGTAAACCGTTCTGAAATCCATTTAATGAAGGGATGTGATAGCACTGGAGAGAGTGCAGAGGAGATTTACCAGAATATTGCCTGGGCTGAAGAGTTTAAGTTTTGAAAATAAATTAGACTGGGTTTTGTTTCCCTTAGGGCAGTGGAGGCCCAGTCTCTGGATTCATTTAAGAAAGAATTGGATAGAGCTCTTAAAGATAGTGGAGTCAAGGGTTATGGAGATAGGGCTGGAACAGGATACTGATTGGGAATGATCAGCCATGATCATATTGAATGGCGGTGCAGGCTCGAAGGGCTGAATGGCCTACTCCTGCATCTATTGTCTATTGTCTATTGTCTATTAGTGGTGAGGAAACTGAGGGGGTAGGGGGGTATGATTGATGTGTGTAAAGTTAGGAGCGGCAGGGTGGACAGGAAGAATGGTAGAGCAGAAACCTTCATAGCTTTGAAGAAATATTTGGATTCGCTCTTGCAATGCCAAGGTATACAAAGCTATGGTCCAAATACTGGAAAATGAGATTAGAGTTGGGAGGGGATTGTTTTTGACTGGTTGGACAGTTTGGGCATGTTTCTTCTGGAATTTAGAAGAGCAAGTGGTGACTCAATTGAAGTATGTAAGGACTGAATGAACCTGACGTGGTAGACATGGAAAGATGTTTCCTCTGGATGAGTCCAGAACTATTTAATAATTAGGTGTCGGCCTTTTAGGGTAGAGATGAAGAGAGTTTTTTTTCTCAGCATTGTGTGCGTTTGGAACTCTGCCTTAGAAAGCGGTGTGGAGGAATGGTTAGCCAGTGGGATAATGCCGGGTTACAGGGGTGGGCTAGGGATCTGGGTGGGATGCTCTTCAGAGGTGTGGAGGTGAAAGCAAAGTGGCGCTGTGATCATTGAATGTTTTTAAGGCGGAAGTAGTTATAGTTTCTTTATACACAAGGGAATCAATGGTGCCCCAGGTAGATGGAAGTGTGGGATCAACCATGATCTTATTGGAGGGGGGGGGGGAGGCGACGTGCTTGAGGGGGCCGAATGGCCTACTTCTACTCTTAATTGATTTTATTTTAGATTTGCTCTGCTCGTTCAACTACAGAATGTTGCAGAAGACCTGGATAAAGAGCGTCCTGTTGAATGCCCTTTAGACCGAGAGGAACTGGGGAGAAACACTTGGTCTTTCCTACATACAATGGCTGCATATTACCCAGACCAGCCCACCAATAATCAGCAGGAAGACATGAAACAGTTTATTTCTTTGTTTTCAAAATTCTTTCCGTGTGAAGAATGTGCCGAAGACCTGAGAGACAGGTCAGTGTTGTATAATTAATTTTGCATTTTCTTTTTGTAGTTATTGGGAGAATCCCTTGACCATCTTTTCCACGCTCTCATCCCTCTGGGCTAATCTGGAATAAAATATCATTAAAGCTAATTAAAAAGCAAAAGTAAATCTGATATTGACACAGTATCAAAATAAATACTCAAAATAAATAGTGATATCTTGAAATAACTTGGGTGGCATGGTGACTCAGCGGTTAGCACTACTGTCTTTCCTGATGAAGGACTTTTGCCCGAAACGTCAGTTCTCCTGCTCCTCGGATGCTGCCTGACCAGCTGCGCTTTTCCAGCATCACACCTCCATTGCTGTCTCATAGCTTCAGGGACCCGGGTTCGCTTCCACCCTTGAGTGATTATCTGTGTAGAGTTCTCCCTATGTTTGTGTGGGATTGCTGCAGATGCTTTGATTTCCTCCAACAGTCCAAAGATGTGCAGGTTAAGTGGACTCACCATGCTAAATTGCCCATAGTGTCCAGGGAATTGCAGGTTAAGTGGGTTAGTCAATGGGTTAGTGGGAACATGCAGGGTTACAGGGATAGGGTAGGGGTCTGAGTCTGGGTAGGATACTGTTCAGGGGGTCGATGTGGACTCAAAGGGCTAAATGGCCTGTTTCCGTACTGTAGATATTTGATTCTCTCAACATTTTTTATTGATTTTAACTGTGCGATTTTTGTGAAGCCTTTCCTTCTTATTTTTTAACCTTAATTTAAATTAGGCTAAGTTGGCTTTTTGTTCTTCTTTTGTCTCCACATTCCTATACAGTTTGCAAATGTTACTATCTTTAGAAAAATTTGCTTGACTAAAATCTGATCCTGTTTATTAAATGGAAAAACAAAAATTGACAGGGGTCATTCATTTAGTGAATATCAATTTCCAGAACCACTACCTAGCTTGCTGAGTTTATGGCAATTAGTTAAAAGATGGGACCCACCTCTGTGATGTGCAGCGTTGTTTCCATCTCTCTACAAGTGTATAATGGGTTTGTACTGAAGTCCCAACTGTACAGATTGGCTGGCTGGTCAGGGGCCATGTTCTGTCTTTAACCAAGAGCTACTGTCTCCATGGTACTTCAAAGGCTGCCATTCAACAGAGCTGGCTTGTCAGAAGGAACTTGTTAATTATTGACTTAAAGGCTACCAATGTTCCCAAGTGCTGGTATATCTTGCTTAGGGAAAGCTGCTCCATCGAAGGTGCTGAGATGGAAGCTGGACATTAAGGCAGGTTGAACAGGTCATTATAAAGTGGCAATTAAGGTAAGGCAGTGACGGTTTTAAAAAAAACTTGAGATCTGATGAAGGGCTTATGCCCGAAATGTTGACTCTCCTGCTCCTCATTTCCAGCGCCACACTTTTCGATTCTGACTCTCCAACATCTTCAGTCCTCACTTTCTCCTTGAGATTTTCTGTCAGTAGTTGTGTGGGAGAGTGATGTTTTTGAAGACAGGAGGCCAGGGTATATGTTTTTATTCATTCACAGGATGTAGGTATTGCTGGCTAAACCAGCATTTATTGTCCATTTGGAGTCAACCACTTGCTGTGCAGACTAGAGTCAGATGTGCGTCAGACCGGTAATGATGGCAGCTTCCTTCTCTAAAAGACATTAGTGAACCAGGGAATTTACTCCTAATTCCACATTTGTTATTGAATTTGAATTCTACTATCTGCTGTGACAGGATTCAAATCCAGGAGCTCGGAATGTCCCTTGATTAATATTCCCCTGGTAATCCCACCAGGCCATCACCTCCCCCATTAAGTGTAGGGTTCCAGTTATGGTGCACATTGGAGTATTCAGTCGTGTGAGATGATGTCATACCAACTGTTGCAAGCTGCTTTGCAGTTCACTCAGCCCCTCCTTTCCTGAAGGGCAGTGATCATTGTGAAGTGGTGGTCACTAACAGGTTGTTCTGTCAGAGGAGCAAACACAGTTCAGCTCATCTAACCTTCCCTGATAACAACACGAGCTTCTCCAGCAGACGTTAGTATCACTGAGCTCCACAGCACAGGAAAATGCCCTTTGGTTCATCGAATCTGTGCTGATCAAAAACAACCACCTAACTATTCCAATCCCATTCTCCAGCACTTGGCTCATAGTCTTGTATGCCTTTGCATCGCAAGTACACATCTAATTATTTTTGAACATTACAAGGTTTTCTGCCTCTACCACCTTTATAGGTTTCCACCATCCTCTGGGTGCAAAAGCTGTTCCTTGCATCCCCTCTAAATCTTCTGCCCCTTACCTTAAACCTGTTCCCATGGTCATTGATCCCTCTACCAAACGGGAAAAGTTTCTTCCTGTCTATGCCCGTCCTAACTTTATACATCTCAATTGTGTCACCCTTCAGTCTCTTCTGCTGTAAGGAAAATAACCCCAATCTTTCCAATCTCTCCTCAAAACTGAAACTCTCCAGCCCAGGTAAATGTTCTGTGCACCCACTCTAGTTCACTCGCATCCCTCCTGTAATCAGGGTTTCAGAAGTCTACCCAATACTCTTGCTATGGCCCAACCAATGTTTTATACAGTTCTGGTGTAACCTTCCTGCTCTTAAACTCAACGCCTCAACTAATAAAGACCAGTATCTCAAACTCTGGTAGCCACTTTATCCACGTTCCACTTCCTTAAGGGACTGTTAGCCATGGACACCAATGTCCCTCGGTGCTGGGTAGCAAAAATAATCCAGTCTCTGGCTGTTTCCCTCTATTCCTGCAAAAGAAGTGGCACTGAAACCAAATGGAAAATACTGCAGCTGCAACTATGTTTTGGCACACATGATCTGAGAATCCTTTGAACCGATGTGATGTGATGAGGTTGCTCTCTATGTGAAACAGTTACATTTATGAAATGCACATAATTAACTTGTGGAGATGTGGTTAATCATGGGCTAATGTTTGAGAGAGGTAACGGAGTGGTTGTGAGGTGAATGCTGTTTGATGTAGCCTCATGGTTGATATTTCGCCAATTGAGGCTGCACATTAGACAGTTGGAAAGGCTGGTGGCAGCAGGAAGGGAGCTGCATTATACAATGTGAATGCTTTTCTTTTAATTATCTCTCTAAGCACTGGTATTCCTCTGAAAAAGAAAGTGATTTGGATTTCTGATTCATGTTAGCAAGCTCTGCAGGATTGTCTCTGTGCAGTGTAGACAAGCAAGAGGCTGGGAGAACACAGCAAGTCAGGCAGCATCCGGAGGTGGAGATGTCGATGTTTCAGATGTAACCCATCTCCACCTCCTGACTTGCTGTGTTCGTCCAGCCTCCTGCTTGTATATCTTGGATTCTAGCATCTGCAGTTTATTTTGTCTCTATGATGTGGGGCAGTGTTAAGGGTAGTTGATGTGAAGAGACATTGCACAGTGAAACATTCAGCAAACTTTGCTTTGGAATCCTCACATGATACTAGTCTTGTCGTTCTTCCAGACTGAAGACCATGCCTCCCGACACCAGCACCAGGTACAAACTTTCGCAGTGGATGTGCCTTCTCCATAATGACATTAGCAAGCGAATAGGAAAACCAGAATTTGACTGCTCCAAGGTGGATGAACGATGGAGGGATGGATGGAAGGATGGTTCATGTGATTGATTTAAAAACTTTTCAAGTTTTATTTTGACTCCGACCTATTTGATATTTTTCTCCCTGATCTTGACGACATGCTTTTTACCCAATTTTGATAATATTGAAAATTACAAAACTTAATTTTCCCCACTTATTTCTACATTCTTGCCTCACTATTCCCAAATTAAGATAGATGATCTCTCAACGTGCTCCCTCACTTAGAAACATGGGAGACAGGTGATGGAATAATTGCACTTTAAACAATTGCTCTTATTCTTTATCCTCTAGGGGGTGCAGTTGCTTCAGGATAGTGATTTGCTTTTGTGGTAAAGTCTCTCCTTCCTGATATTTGAAAATGTCTCCATCCAGATGAAGTGATCACTTTAAATATTTGGTTCCATTTTGCTGTTAAACAGGTAATACTGATCTACAGCCGCATGGAGAGAATCATAAATATCTTTGCGTGGCTGAGCCTAATAAACCAAGCATAGCGAAGTTAACTTTGTGTACCTGTCAAAGGGTATTTATGAAATACCAGTTAATGAGTGAATTTATGAAATTGCTGGGATAAAGTAATTCTGATCTCTTTGAAGTGATGCAAGTGATGGTAAACAGAAACAAATTGCATAAATTGAGTAGGGTTATGTTAATGAATAGTGATCAGTATCCAAAGAACAACATTTTGTATAACTGATTTACATCTGTACTCATGTATCTTCAAGCCTGGTTTTGGACTCTGGATTATATATGGCAGTTAATATTGGCACTGTATTGCATAGCAATTTTAAGACATTGTGCATAAATTGCGCTGTAAATGCATATTGCAATCTGCCATCTACCAACTCTACATTGATTGTTTAGAAATATTAATGGAATAGACATTTTTAGGTCTGTTATAATATTTTATAAGACTTGAAGAACATACGTCTGAAATATGTCTAATGTTGGAACAGTAGAAGATCCTTAATGGCAGGCTACAGCTTTCATCTGAATACTGTATCTGATCTTCACAGCTGAAAGACACTACAGACATTTTGGGATAAAATTAAAACAAAGGAATGGAGGACTTATATAAAGCTCAGAAAAGTTGCAATAAAGTATTTGCACTAAAATTATACAAATGCAACTTGTCTGGGCTGGTTGTAAGAGTATCTGCTAAGATTTGGAGTTTGAATAACTCCGCTATCAATCATCATGCAAAGATTATTTCTTTAAATGGCCATACTTTATCTGTCCCTAAGGTCTATATGTAGCATCCTGCTGTTGTAAAGTTTCAATCCTGGGAGGAAGTGCACTCTACAACACACTGCCTGTTAAAAATCAGTCAGTTTGAGTACCCAGCTGTGGGTGCAGGAAATTAATAAAATTTAAAATTATTGTGTAAAAGTATGCAAAGCTGTGTTTGCTGCAGCTGTGATATTTAGTGGTAATTAATTATGGCATGCTGTTTTCAACCACTGACAAGCATTCATGATTTCTAATTATTTTGTGAATTTGTTTGGTTACTATGAGTTGTGTTGAGTGTAGACATGTGCAGATTGTCTTGATGAGTGAGCTGAATTGCCATCTGTTAAATCTGAAAATTGAGCACCACTCTCAATCAGTACCTGAAACATGCTGAGTGTGTTGCTTGATAATGTAGTGGTCACCCGTTTGGGGTATAATCTGCCTGTGTTTTATATATTCACTAATACTGCAAACAGGAGAGTTGGCCCATTTACTGTGAGGGATTGACTGATTTAGACTGAGTTAAAAATCACATGGCACCAGGTTATAGTCTAACAGGTTTATTTGTAAGTACTAACTTTCGGAGCGCTGCTCCTTCATGGAGCAGGATTATAAGACACAGAATTTCTGCGTCTTGTGCTCCTGTTCTACAGCTACCTGATGAAGTAACGATGCTCTGAAAGCTTGTACTTCCAAATAAACCTGTTGGACTATAACCTGTTGTCGTGTGATTTTTAACTTTGTCCACCTCAGTCCAACACTGGCACCTCCACAGTGTCATGATTTAGACTGGACATTGTGGTACAGAAGGTACTTAAACTCACTCAGGTTGCTTAGCATATTTAATAACCACAACCATTTGATATACTGAAGAGACCTTAAAGTGTGCAGTTTTTTTTTTAGAAAAAGCCCCTTTATTTTAAACCAAGTGATTATATTATGGGAACTCTGTGTTCTCATTGGTAATCACTGATAACTCCCAGTTTAGGATGTGGGAGAAAAGCACTCAATTTCAGTTTCTAAGGTTGGTCCATCATATAAGGAGATGCAGTATTGCTGGTTTCAAAGTTGCTAAAATGCTGCAAGGTTTGGCATTTTGAACTCTGCACCATGGCATTCTTGTGTACTAGACTTCAGTCACTGCATTATCTTGTTCTTACTGCATCAGCCTATAAGTACTTGTTTATCATTATATATGTTCTGGAGTACCTGCCTACGTTGATCATTAGTGTACAATTGGAATTTGTTACAAGAGTTTTGCTCAAAGTGTTGTAAATGTGTTTAAGGAAGACCAAAGTAAGATATTTAATATTGCACTAAATGATGGGAGCAGTTGCGTGCGAACAAAATTCTTGTTACTGCTGTGAAATTTGAATATTCTGTTCTATTGTGATGGGAAGTTTACTCTTTTGCAAAATGTCCTTGTGCATCTTTTGGATTTGTCATGCTATAAAAACACCAAGGATGGCCCATCTGCAAATGATTGACTTTAATAATGTACATGTACAATAATGCACCTATCACATTAGATTCTGTACAGTACGATGTGAGAGAAACCCAGTCTACAATAGTCATTACATTCTCAAATCCTTGTACCTCCTCCATTCTAAAATTGATCTTCACAAATGAGAGTTTTTTAAACAAAATAGAATTAGATTTATTTGTTCAAATAGCAATTACTTACAATTCAGCTGAATGAGACCATTTTTCCAAGATTTTGATTGAAGATGTAAATAATTTAAATAATGTTTTTAAAATTTTGTACACTGCATTATGTATTTATGATTACCAGGTTGGTCGGGTGGACAGTTTTTACTTGATAATCCTCTTTTGGAAAGCCAACTCTTTCCCTCCTTAGCTGATTCTTAAATGAGCCCAATACCTGTGCCTCAAACACCAGCCATTGATCACCCTTTGTGAATTCTTCACAACCCCATAACTGTTGCCTTGTCCTGGATTGCATGGGTGTATCTGGATGTCCCTTTTGAGGTTTATTTACTCTGTCTTGTATATATCCTAAGAGCCTCTCTGGTTTTCTTTTTGAAGCTGAATGACATCACCTCTTTCTTCTAAGTTTGGAGATCAGTCGTTTTTCCTTCTGGATTGCTGGACTATGTTGTGCCAAATAGCAAAGGTATATGCGTGACTGTGAGTAAGGTTTTCAACTGAATGGACTTGACGACATAACCCAGAACAAGTTCGGCACTCTACAGCTTTCCGCGCTCGACACTGAGTTCAACAACCTTCAGTTAGATTTGATTTCATTTTGTACTATTTTTTATTAATCCTCCAATTTATGTTTTGCTGGGTTTGTCTTGTCTGGTTTCTTTCTTCATTCCTATTTGTTATATATAGGTGGTTTTTACATTTTAAAAATGTCATACTTCATATAATGCTTCCTAGTTTTCCTGACAAGGGTGTTGTTTGGCCTTCTCAAATCACTGCAGACTGTTGTGCAGTTTTGTCCAGAGTGCTATTAGTCAAGAGTGCAACAGTGATAGAGGAACATTTTATACTTAAACCTATGAATTTGTTTCTGCATTCCTGGCAAGACCATGTTCTGAGTTGGCATTCACTTCTCTTTTTAGATGAAAGTGAGAGACAGCTCACTTAACAGCATTAAAAATCCTTTCATTGTCACATTTAATTCAAAATAATCATAATTAAAAATGAAACTTCCACTTGAGGAAACAGTGGTTGTATTAGTTGGTAACAGGGTTTGCAGCAATAGGAAAACAGAATTTATTCACTGAGCAGATTGACAATAATGATTGAAGATCCAAAGAGGAAGACCATATTGGAAATTATATCATGGAGACAATTGTTCACTCAAAGTATTGCAGATTAAATGAATTTTCTTTTGAACAGCTTCCGTTTCATGAATGATCGTAACAATGGGCTGTAATTTAGTTATTGTAATAATTTTGTTTCACCTACGCAGATGGTTCCTTAGCAACCACGCTACCACCAGTGAACAAGAGACCTAACTTAAATAATTGAAAGGGACAAGAAATGACAGCCATTGAAATAATGACAGAATTGCTTTTGTTTTAGCTCCTTTTTTGAACATGTCATTGGTCACCTTAATTGTGAGCATATGTTTGGACCTTTTGCCAGATGTGAAAATGAATAAGAATGTTTCTTTATATTTGTATCCCATGGCATAAGCAGCTGTTGTGTTGGAAATCATTGAATGTATCAATGTTGCTTATCATTATTTATTTGGTTCCAGCTGTTGAATAAATATAATGTTCAACAAGTCCTTGATATTTGACTTGCCTCTGTCAGGAGGAGCTACGTGCAATTCCAGTTAACCACAACAGTCTCGGTTCTTCTCCCAGTGCTATTAGGCAGGGAGTTCCAAAAGTTTGACTCAGTGATAATAGAAACTTTGCGACAATCTTCATGACAAACAAGAAATTAAAAATAACATCTCCATTGGAAGGAATCAAGTCTTATGCATCAAATGGAAACCTTTCCCAGTGCCGAGTAAACAACAGATTCACTACGAGGGCAGATTGATAATTTTAAGTACAAAGGATGAAGCCATGTCAGAGATCATAATGTAGAGTTTATTGTTGAAGCTAGTGCAGTTCGAAGGAAATTTTTAAAGGTGTTTGATAAAATGCTACATAATAGACTCGGTCATACAGCACAGAAACAGACCCTTGGATCCAACTTGTCCATGCCAATCAAATTTCCCAAACTAAACTCCTCCCATTTGCCAGCATTTGACCCATATCCCCCTAAACTTTTCATAATCATGAACCTACCAAATGTTGAAATGGTACTTGCATCTACCACTTCTTCTGGTAGTTCGTTCCCCACACGAACCACACTGGGAAAAAGTTGCCCCTCAGGACCTTTTTAAAATCTTTCTCTCTCACTTTAAAATATGCTATGTAGTTTTGAATTACTCTACCCTAGGGAAAAGACCCTTGCTATTCGCCTCCTTGTCCCTCATGATTTTATAAACCTGTATAAGATTACCTTGCAACCTCCTATGCTCCAGTGGAGGAAAAAAAAATGTCCCAACCTATCCAGCCTTTTCTTATAACTCAAACTGTCCATCCTGGTAAATCTTTTCTGAACCCCCTCCAATTTAATAATATCCTTCCTACAGCAAAATTCTGAGCAAAATTTGGATTAAAGGACAAATGACAGAGTAGTTTTCTTTTAGGAGACAGAGAACGTAATAATTGCTCATCAGACTGGATGATGCCTCCAGAGATAAGTATTTGGACTACTACCTTTTTTGGACCATTGGATATGATCACGGGCCAAAGGTTGGAGATGAGGCAAGTTTTCAGCTGCTTCAGCAATAAGGGTGCTCATAGAGGATTAATGAAAAACAGACTTATGAAATAAAATTGTCAGATGAATTTAATGTTAGAGTGTCCAAATTGATGAATCTTTGCAGGAAAATTTAAATAGTACTAAAAGTCTGCTGTGGTAACAGATCCAGGGAGTCTCATTCACACGTTCTTGAAGATTGAAGGACAAATTGATATGGCTGTTTAAAAGAAGTGCATAGTAATCCCTGCCGTACCTGAGAGAGATACATTCCAGGACTTACTGTGGATAGGTGGGAATCCATTAATTTAAATGGGAAACATACCCTCCCTGCAGCTTCCTGGTCCCTGGTGCTGGAATACTCCCTTTTATATATTTGGACCATGGTAAACCGCAGTAACCAGACACAGGAGTTGCCCTGTATACAGAATCGTGGTAGCAAACAAAAAGATTTTGCTAAACACTGATTAAGCCTCAGCGAGAGTGTTTTCCTTGTTCATGAAATGTAACCAGTTTTCCTTGTTCATGAAATGTAACCATCACCATCAAGGCCAGCATTTATTGTTCTTTCCTAATTGTCTTTGGGCATGTGGTAGTGTGTGGTGTAGGTACAATATCAGTGCTACTAGAGACTCTAAAAGAATGGATGTGTTCCCCTCCCATCAGTGGAAACTGTGGACTTGGAAGTTGGTGTTGAAGATGTCCTGGCAAGTCTCCTACATTCAATATCATGGCTGCTTCCATTTCTTTCACATCTCCTACAAAATCATCATTCCCTGCTATGCTCCCAAACACAACAAAAATGATAAACCTAAAGATATCTTTGTGCTTTCCCCCCTCAGCTCCTATCAAATTACTCCTCATTCTGCAATTTCAACACCATCTCAACTCATTGTGCTGTTTGTCCTTGGAGTTCACTGCCCTCTTCTCTTCCCTAAGCCTTTCCTTTCACCCAAATTCCCCAACTCTATGCATTGTCATGCTCCTTGACCTTGCTATGGCAAATGACGTCCCTCATTCCATTGTAAATAGTTTTAATCAGCCTATTTAGGCATGTTACATCACACATCTGGGAGAAGTCTAACCTGGACTTCCTGGCGCAGAAATATGGAAATGACCATAATCTCCTATTATATCAGTCTGAAAAGAGCACTTCATTACTTTCTTGTTTTACATGTATTACTTTTCACCTACATCCTCCCTCTTTAATATTCCAAACCTACATTTTTCATTGTTATGTGCCTGGAAAAAGACTAACGCCCAATTCACTTTCTATTGCACTTTCAAATTCCCAATTGTCTAGCCTTTCACTGCATCTCTACAGTTAAATTTGCTCAGTTCTGTCCTTCAACATTCCCTCTCGGTGTGTGCTCTGTGCCTCTGTATATGCCAATCATTGGCAGCATGCTGATTGCAGTGTTGACTACCAATTCTGGAAGTGGCTGCTGTACATGGACCTCAGAGGCCCACATGGCCAGAATAAAAATTAGAGTGAGCGCCTACTCTCCCCTCCACCTCATCTTCAACAAAATATTAAAAACATTGCTAATTCTCCCAACATACTCCTTTCAGCACAAGGTACACAGACGTATGGGGATATGGCAGACAAACTGATCTATTTGTCTATTGTTGGACCATATAAAGAACAATTTAATTCTGTTCTCAAATGAAACTGCTCACTATTCCAGGATCATCTTGGCATGTAAAACAACCCTGTGCTTTGTTTCCCAATTGCAAACGTCTTGCCTCAGCCCCCTCCTACACCTCCGACAACCAGTGCAAGGAGCTCGTGACTCTTTGTCACTGAGTTTGGGGCTGTCCCTCCATCTGCTACTGCCATCCAAGGGGGGGGGGGGAGAACAACATTTTTAAAAAGTAATACTTGATGATAAACACACTGATCATACTGGAGCTCTATTTTGAGCTATGTCAGCTGCACCAGTATGTCATTCGCAGGTTGTACTGGTTTTTCCTGCTGGGATTTCCTCTGTTAGCCTAAGCATCCTGTAAGGTCCCCCACTGCCCTTGCCTTAAACTTGCATCTTTCTCCAGTATCGTTCCTTTCTGGGTCCTAGAGATTCAGATCCAGCACTCAGTCCACTTCTGATGTATTCCAAGGTTCCTTCAACAACAACTTAAAAACCCCCAATCTCTAACATCCTGAAGAAGAAAGGCAGCAGATGTATTTATATTCAATTTCAAGCAATACAGCATTCCGAACTTGGAATTATAGTCTGGTTCCTTTGCTGTCGCTGGATCAAAAATTTGCAATCCATTCTATAACAGCTGTCTTTACATTGCAGAGAGTACAACGGTTCAAGAAAGAAGCTCAGTACAACTTTGTGAAGGGCAGCCAGTAAAAGGCAACAAATGCTGGCATTACCAGTGACAATCCCATCCAGGAATAAATGTGATCAGATCTTCTGTACATGGATGTCAGCTTTTGGTGATAGAGATCTTGTCTGGCCAATTGATTTTCATTAATTGTTTCAAACAGTTTAGGTGTGAGAATTTCAGGGTTTTTAAAAAATATATGTGGAATGACTATGCAACAGGATCATCAGAACAACAGCTCTGTATACTTTGGGAGATAAGGAAAGATTACCAGTGTGTTCATACAGAAGTCAAAAATGTGAAAAAAAAGCAATTGCATTTTAATTTGCATGCAACAAATTCATATTTTCCAGTAACTGCGAAGCTGCCAATATTACTGATAAAATTTGTTTCTGCAGCACATGGACATGCTTTGTTCAATCTGTTGTTTGAAAGTGGATTCAAATAGAGACCCTCTTGTCTGCCTGAACCAACGTAAGTCTCTCCACAGGTTAAATATGTCTGGTAATTCCCACCTCACCCATCCTGTATAATGTTCACCATGTTTATAGCCCAAACTACAGCAACTTCTCTTTCATAAATTCTGTTTCTGTAAAGTATCAAATTGCCATGCATTAAATTTAACCTCATGAAAGACTCTGCCTCAAGCAATTATAGATTACAATGCAGGGCATGCACGACATTTCAGCACCACGTTAACAAATATTTTCTAAAAAGCACTGATGACTCATGCTGAGATATCTTCCTTAAGGCTCTCAAACAAAATTAATTTTCATTGGCCAGAGATGGAACACTTCAGTTGTGCAGAAATTTCTGGGGTTGCTGGGATTGTTATCCTATGTCAAGGAGGCTAAGGGGAAATTTAACACAGATGTTTGAAATTATGAAGGATTTTGGTATGTAAATGTTTGTGGTGCTTAAGTAACCTTTAGTTTAAGATCACTGGCAAAAATATTGAGGGAGAGATGAAATTTCTTTATGAATTGAGATGGTACAATTTGGACCATACTGCCTGAAAGGGCAGTGGAAATGGATTCAATCGCAACTTTAAAAAGTTTTTTTTAAACATTAAAACAAATATTTGGGAAAGAAGCAAGAAGTGGGATTAACAGGATAGCCCTTATAAAGGTGCTGCTCCACAAGTGTTATACTAAGTCGGAAGTGATGTTAAGCAAGGAGAAACCAAGACGATGGGCGGGTAGCTAGAAATGCAATGAGGCTGGATGGCTGGCACAGACCCAATGGACCAAATGGCCATCTGTACATTTCTGATTCCATGAAACCTTCCACTAGTGGATATTTTAATCAAGCTTTTCAGATATGAAATTACACACATCCGGTGCGCATGAAACTTGAACTCTGACCTTCTGGCACAGAGACAAGAACATGACTAGTGTGGCACAAGAGGCCGCTTGTTCTTTCGCCTAGGAACCAAAGGTCACTGATTTAAGTAAAAGGCAAAAGTGCGAGAGGAGACCTGAGGGCAAATTATTTTTATGCAGCAAGCAAGTTGGAGCCGGAGCTTTCATTAGTTGATATCAGTTTTTCTGTGTAACATTTCAAATTTCTTTAAGTTACAAATGCTTGACAATTAGCGTTTCAGTTTTACAAAACTTTGTTGCAGTCGATCACAGCTAATCTTGGGTCAGAATCTTCCTTCAGAAACAAACCTTGGGACTCCAACCTCAAGTAACATTCTCATGTTACAAAAGCTTGACTATTTAATTAACCAGGTAACATGTTTGTAAAGCTACTTCTAAGTACAGTATCTTTAGAATAATGAAAGAAATGATCATTTTTTTTTGATACAAATTATAGAATCATAGCTTAGTTCAGTCCATCAAGTCTGTTCTGGTTTTTTTCTCTAACAGTCAATTAGTTAGTTCCACTCATCACTCTTTGATCTTATCTCAGAAGTTTCTTCCCCTTTCTGAGTGATTACGATCTTCCTTTTTCAAAGCCACTGTTGAATTTGCTTGCACCAGTCTATCGGGAAGTGCATTCCAAATCTGGACCGCTCGTTGCAAAAAAGCACTGAGATAATGCTGAGGAAATAAAGCATCTTAATGAGTGAGAACAAAGAACATTGCAGCACAGGAACAAGCCCTTCTGCCCTCCAAGCCTGCAGCCCTCTATCTAAACCTGTCACCTATTTTCCAAGGATCTCCATCTCTCTGCTCCCTGCCCATTCATTTACAGTCTAGATTCATTTTAAATGACATTGTTGAGCCCGCCTCTACCCCCTCTCCATTGGCAATGCATTCCACCCACCCACCATTCTCTGCATAAAGAACTTCCCACACATATCTCCTTTAAACATTTCCCTCTCACCTTGAACTCATGACCCAGACGGATTGAGACCCCACTCTGGGAAAATGCTTCTTGCTATCCACCCTGTCTATACCACTCATGATTTTGTAGACCTCAATCAGGTCCTCCCTCAACCTCCATCTATCTAGTGAAAATAATCCTAATTTACTCAACCTCTCTTCATAGCTAACACCCTCCATACCAGGCAACATCCTGATGACCTCCTCTGCACCCTCTCCAAAGCATCCACATCCTTTTGGTAGTGTGGCGACCAGAACTGTACACAATGTACCAAATGTGGCCGAACCAAAGTCCGATACAACTATAACACAACCTGCCAACTCTTGTACTCAATACCTCGTCCGATGAAGAAAAGCATGCCATATGCCTTCTTGACCACTCTATCGACCTACGTTTCCACCTTCAGGGAACAATGGACCTGAACACCCAGATCTCTCTGTACATCAATGTTCCCCAGAACGCCATCTGCCATTTCTCCACCCAACTCTCCAATCTATCTATGTTCTGCTGCATTCTCTGACAGTTCCTTCCATTATCTGCTACTCCACCAATCTTTATGTCATCTTCAAACTTGCTAAGCAGACCACCTCCAAATCATTTATATTTATCACAAAACAACAGTGGTCCCAGCACAAATTCCTGTGGAACACCATTGGTCACAGTTCTCCATTTGAGAAACTCCCTTCCACTACCACTCTGTTTCCTGTTGTCCAGCCAGTTCTATATATATCTAATTCGTACACCCTGGACTCTATTTGACTTCACTTTCTCATCAGCCTACCATGGAGTACCTTATCAAACGTCTTAGTGAAGTCCATGATTATGACATCTACAGCCCTTCCCTCATCAGTCAAAGAATTCCTCAAAGACTTCCTCAAAGAATTCTATTACGTTGGTAAGACATGACTTTCTCTGCATAAAACCTTGTTGCCAATCACTGATAAGCCCATTTTCTTTCGAATATAAATAGATCCTATCCCTCAGTAACTTCTCCAGCAGCTTCCCTAAAACATTGATTCTCCTGTTCCTCAGATGCACCTGATCTGCAGTGCTTTTCCAGCACTACACTCTCGAATCTGATCTCCAGCATCTGTAGTCCTCACTGTCTCCCTACCACTGATCTCTGGCTCACTGGTCTATAATTAACTGGATTATCCTTTCTACCCTACTTAAACAAAGGGACAACATCAGCAATTCTCCAGTCCTCTGGGATCTCACCCGTGATCAAGGATGCTGCAAAGATATCTGTTAAGGCCTCAGCTATTTTCTCTCTCACTTCCCTCAGTAACTTGGGATAGATCCAATCTGGACCTGGGGCTTGTCCACCTTAATGCCTTTTAGAATACCCAAGACTTTCTCCCTCCTTATGCCAACTTGAGCCAGAATAATCAAACATCTCTGACTAACCTCAACATCTGTCATGTCCCACTCCTCAGTGAACACTCATTAAGAATCTCACCTATTTTCTCTGACTCCACACATAACTTCCCTCCTTTGTCCTTGAGTGGGCCAACCCTTTCTCTAGTTACCCTCTTCCTCTTTATATACAAATAAAAGGCTTTGGGATTTTCCTTAACCCTGTTTGCTAAAGATATTTCTTGACCCTTTTCAGCCCTTTTAATTCCTCGTTTCAGATTGGTCCGACTTTCCTGATATTCTTCCAAAGCTTCGTGTGTCTTCAGTCTCCTTGACATTATGGATGCTTCCATTTTTCTCTTAGCTCTTCTCACAATTTCACCTGAAATCCATGGTTCCCTAATCATCCCATTTCTATCCATCATTTTCACAGGGACATGCCTGTCCCACACTCTAATCAATGTCTCTTTAAACACCTCCCACATATCAAATGTGGATTTACCTTCAAACAGCTGCTCCCAATCTAGTTTCCAGCTCCTGCCAAGTTTTGCTATGGTTGGCCTTCCCCAATTTAGCACTGTTCCTTTAGCACTTCTCTCCTTTATGTCAATGAATATTCTAAAACATATGTAATTATGATCAATATTCCCAAAGTAATCCCCTACTGAAACCTCAGTCACCTGGCTGGGCTCATTCCCCAACACCTGGTCTAGTATGGCCCCTTCCTGAGTTGGACTATTTACATACTGCTCTAGAAAAACCCTCCTGAATGCTTCTTACAAATACCTGTCCATCTAGACCTCTAACACTAAGTGAATCCAGTCAATGTTGGGAAAATTACAATTTCCCATCAGTCCCACCCTGTTGCTCCAACATTGTTCCATAATCTGTTTACATATTTGTATCTTTATCTCATGCTCACTGTTGGGAGGCCGATACACAGCCTCAATATTGTTACCGCACCCTTCCTATTTCTAAGCTCTGCCCAAATTGCCTCATTGCTCAAGTGCTCCATAGTTCCCTCCTTCAGCACAGCTGTGATATCCTCTCTGAGCAGTAATGCAACTCCTCAACCTCTTTTACCTCCCTCTCTATCCCGCCTGAAGCAACGATATCCTGGAACATTTAGTTGCCAATCTTGCCCTTCTGTCAACCAAGTCTCAGCATTAGCAACAACATCGTACTCCCAGGTACTAATCCAAGCCCTAAATTCACCTGGCATACCCTCTACACATTCTCCTGCTCCTCGGATGCTGCCTGGCCTGCTGTGTTTTTCTAGCACCACATTTTTCAACTCTGGTACTCCAGCATCTGCAGTCCTCACTTTCTCCATACCCTCTACACTTGTTGCATTAAAACAAATGCACCTCAGACCACCTGTCCCTTTGCTTTCATCATCTGCTCCTTGCCTACTCCTACCCTTAGTCACGCTGACTTCCTTACAGGTTTTAGTTACTACCTCCTTCCTGTCCACTAATCTCATTTGGTTATCATCCCCTGGCACATTAGTTGAAACCCTTCCCAACAGCATTAACAAAAGCACTTTCAAGGACATTGGTTCCAGTCTGGCCCAGGTGTAGACCATTCAATTTGTAATAGTCCCACCTTCCCCAGAACTGGTCCCAATGTCCCAAACATCTGAACCACTCCCTCCTGCACCATCTCTCAAGCCATGCATCCATCCTGCCTATTCTTTCATTTCTAGTCTGATTAGCATGTGGCACTGGTAGCAAGCCTGAGGTTACTACCTTTGAGGTCCTACTTTTTAACTTGTTTCCTCACTCCCTAAATTCTGCTTGTAGGACCTCATCCCATTTTCTACCTGTATCTTGGGTGCCTACTTGCATCACGACAATTGGCTGTTCACACTCCCCCTTCAGAATGTCCTGCAGCCGATCTGAGACATCCCTGATCCATGCTCCTGGGAGACAACATACCATTCAAGGGTCTTCTTTTCAACCATAGAATCCTCTACGACGATAGCCCTTCCACTCTTTTTCCCTCCCTTCTGTACAGTAGAGCCAGCCATGTTGCCATGAACCCGGCTACTGCTGCCTTTCCCTGGTGAGCCATCTTCCCCGGTGAGCCATCTCTCCCGATAGTATCCAAAATGGTATACCTGTTTTGGAAGTAGATGACCGCACTGCATTCCTGCTCTTTCTCTTTTGGTCACCCACTCTCTTTCTCTCCACAACGTGGAGGTCCTTAAACCTGGAAGTTTAAGGAAGTCTTCAAAACTTGTTTGTTACAATTTGGAATATAAATTATCCCCATTTATCAAGATTGAATGCAAAACAAATCTTGCACAAACACATCCATCCCTGCTCTCCATGAACTACAGAGGTTGATTTTGTACGAGAAAATCTGGAACATTAGGCTGACTTGCCACCATCTATTCTCAGTGATTACATTTTCAAGGAGTTCGGAATACCCACCTCAGACCTTTGATCAAGGTAATGATTGAATTTACTGGTTGGTGGGCATTTACTAACTTCAGCACCAAAGACACGATAATCAATGAACATTCTGAAGAAATATGAATGGCCTTCGGAATGGAAATTTTGCAGCATATAATTCACTCCTGTCTCCTGAAGCATATTCATCATCTACAAGATACAAGTCAGGAGTGCGATGGAACACTTTCCACTTGCCTACATGACTGTGGCTCTTAGCACCCTCGAGAAACTTGAAACCTTTTCGGACACGTGATTGGCACTCCACCCATCTTCAATGTTCATCTCTTCAACACTAGCAGCAGTGTGGTACCATCTACAAACTACACTACTGAAATTTGCCAAGGCTCCTGAGACAGCATCTGCTATCTAAAAGGACAAAGATAGAAGATACACAATCACTTGCAAATTCTCCTCCAAGCCACACACCACCGTGACTTGGACAAATAGAGTCATAGAGCTGTACAGGATGGAACAGACCTTTCGATCCAATTCATTCATGTCGACCAGATACTGTAAATTAATCTTGTCCCGTTGGCCAGCATATGGCCCATATCTTTCTAAACCCTTCTTATTCATGTACCCATCCAATTCTGTAATTGTACCAGCCTCCACCACTTTCGCAGCTCATTCCATACACACACTACCCTCTGCATGAAAAAGTTGCCCCTTAGGTCCCTCTCAAATATTTCCCCTCTTACCTTAAACCAATGCCCTCTAGTTTTGGACTCCTTCCACCCAGGCTATTCATCTTATCCATGCCCTTTGTGATTTTATCAACCTCTACAAGGTTATCCCTCAACCTCCGATGCTCCAGGGAAAATAGCCCCAGCCTATTCAGCCTCTCCCTGTAGCTCAAACCCTCCAACTCTGGCAACACCCTTGTAAATCTTTTCTGAACCCTTCCAAGTTTCACAGAATCCTTCCTATAGCACTGAGATCAGAATTGAGTGCAGTATTCCAAAAGTAGCCTAACTAATATCCTGTATAGCCACCTCCCAACTCCTATACTGAATGCACTGACCAATAAAGGCGAGCATACCCAATACCTTCTTCTTGGTGAAGGGCTTATGCTCGAAACATTGATTCTCCTGCTCCTTGGATGCTGCCTGACCTGCTATACTTTTCCAGCACCACACTCTCGACCCTGACTGCTTTCTTCACTCTCCTGTATTTCTGAGACTCCACTTTCAAGGAATTATGAATCTGCACTCCAAGGTCTCTGTTTAGCCACATTCCCCAGGACCTTAGCATAAAGTGTATAAGTCCTACCCTGATTTGCCTTTCCAAACAGTAGCACCTCTCATTTATCTAAATTAAACTCCATCTGACACTCATTGGCCCATGTGATCAAAGTCCCATTGAGGTAATATTCTTCGCTGTCCACTACAATCCAATTTTGGTGTAATCTGCAAATTTACTAACCATACCTCCCATGTTCACATCCAAATCATTTATATAAATGACAAAAAGCAGTGGACCCATGCACCGATCCTTGTCACACACCACTCGTCACAGACCTCCAGTCTGAAAACCAGCCTTCGACCACCACCCTCAGTCTTCTACCTTTGAATCAGTTCTGTATCCAAATAGTTAGTTCTACCTGTATTCCATGTGATCTAACCTTGTTAACAAGTCTACTGTGAGGAATCTTGTTGAACGCCTTACTGAAGTCCACATAGGTTACACCCACCTGTTTGACCTCATCAATCCCGTTCGTTACTTCAAAAAAATCAAGTTAGTGAGACAATTTCCCTTGCACAAAGCCATGTTGACTATCCCCAATCAGTCCTTGCCTTTCCAAATACTTGTAAATTCTGTCCCTCAGGATTTCCTCCAACAACTTACCCACCACTGATATCTGACTCGCCTGTCTATAGTTCCCTGGCTTTTCCTTACCACCTTTCTTAAATGGTGGCACCACATTAGCCAATCTCCAATCTACCAGCAACTCACCTGTAGCTATTGATGAAGCAAATATCTCAGCAAGGGTCCCAGCATTCACATCCTGAGCTTCCCACAGAGTTCTAGGATACACCTAGAAAGTCCTGACGATTTATCCACCTTTATGCATTTTAAGACATCTAGCACTTTCCCTTCTTTAATATGGGTATTTTTCAAGATGTCACAATTTATTTCCCCACATTGTCTATCTTCCATATCCTTCTCCACAGTAAACACTGATGCAAAATTCTTGTTTAGTATCTCCCCCATCTCCTGCAGTTCCACAGATAGATGGCCTTGCTAATCTTTAAGGGGCCCTATTCTCCTCTTTGTTACTCTTTTGTCCTTAATGTATTTATAAAATCCCTTTGGATTCTCAATAAACCTATTTGCCAAAGCTTTCTCATGTCCCCTTTTTGCCCTCCTGATTTCCCTGTTAGGTATACTCCTACTACTGCCTTTATACTGTTCTTGGGATTCACTGGAACCCTGCTAACTATACCTGACATGTACTTCCTTCTTATTCTTGACCAAAACCTCAATTTCTCTAGTCATCCAGCATTTCATGCACCGACCAGCCTTGCCTTTCGCCTTAACAGGAACATATTGTCTCTGAACTCTCGTTACCTCATACTTGAAGGCTTCCCATTTTCCAACTGTCCCATTGCCTGCAAACATCTGTCCCCAGTCAACTGTTGAAAGTTCTTGCCTAACAGTGTCAAAATTGGCCTTCCTCCAATTTTGAACTTTTAGATCCGGTCTATCATTTTCCATCACAATTTTAAAACTAATAGAATTATGGTCATTGGCCCCAAATGCTCCCTCACTGACACCTCAGTCACCTGCCCTGCCTTATTTCCCAAGAGTAGGTCAGGTTTTGCACCTTCTCTTGTAGGTACATCCACATATTGAATCAGAAAATTTCTTGTACACAGTTAACAAATTCCTCTCTATCCAAGCCCTTAACACTACAGCAGTCCCAGTCTTATTGTCATTCCTTACTGTTGTTGGAACAAAATCCAGGAACTCCTTCCTCATGGCAATATGGGCATGCCTGCACCATATGAACACAGCACTATAAGGAAGCAGTTCTCCATCAGGGCAATTAGGGATAGGCAATGAATTCTAGTCCAACCAATAATATCAACATATCAGGAAGGAATAAAGAAAATCTTTCTTTGTTCACTTGTTTAGCTCAACCCTTCCTTTAACGACCTTTTTAATTATTTATCTGTTTATAAAATACTTCTGGCTTCTGTTTTATGTCAGCTGCTAATGGTCTCAT